>NC_073310.1:1487677-1650177 GCF_027595985.1 Sorex araneus | reverse complement strand
CAAGCTGGGTTCGATCCGGGCACCTCAGCGGGTCCTTGGAGACGCACCAGGAGTGACCCCTGAGCACGGGCTTCTTGCTCTTTACTCCAGGTTCCCGCGGGGCTTGGGGGTCCCTGTGTCCTGCCGGGGACAGGCCGAGGTGGGCTCCTGAGTGCCACCTCCCTCTGCACATGGCCCACAGCCCCGGGACCCTGGCCCGGCTCAGGCCAGAGGCCCCGGGCGGGTGGGGCTTGGCTCCCGCCCCCTCCGGTCAGCAGGAGCCCTCGGCCTGTCCTCTCCCACCCTCCGGCGCCTCCCCGCTGTGTTGGTCCTGGCCAGGCGGATATCTCATTCCCTTTGTGCCGAGGGACGCGCACCTGCCCCGTGGCGTCACTCTGAGACAGGCACCTCGGGAGCTCATGTGTGTGTGTATGTGTGTGTGTGTGTGTGTGTGTGTTTGTGTGTGTGTGTGTGTGTGTCGGGGGCAGGGGGCTGGGCGCAGACTCACACGGCCTCTGGGTGTGTTTCCTGTAAGAGGACAGGGTGCGGCTGGGCAGGGACCTCTCAGACCCCCATCGACCAGGGGGCCGTGCTCACCGGGCGGGCGCCCCCGCCAGCCCTCTCAGAGCCCGGCCATCAGCCGCCCCCCGCCTGGCCCCACCCGGGCACTGTCTCTCCCCCTCCTTCAGCTTGGCACTCGGCCGCTCGTGGGGACCTTTGTTACCGGAAGGCCGGGAGGAGCTGGTCAGCCACAGACGAGCCGCCAGGCTCCCACCCCCAATGCCCGGGGGCGGCCTAGCACCTGTCATCATGGGCAGCCCTGGCCCCGCCCAGGGCCGGCCGCGTTCCCCTAGGGAGGGTCTTAGCTCCCGAGACGCCTCCTCTCGCTGCTGCCAAACGCGTGTCAGCACCTGCTCCCAGCAGTGGCCGCGCCTGTGGGGAGGCCGCGGGCTGTGGGCAGCCGCTGACTGCTGTGGGCAGCGGGGCCTGTTCGGGTGGGAGGCTCGTCCCTGCCACGGCACAGGGCCTCCTGTCCGAGGCTCGGGCGGGCGAGATGGGGACGCCAGCGCGGCCCTGCCCACGGCCGGATGCACGGCCCCGGGACGCGCTTTCATTTCAGCGGCTGCGATCAGATTCCGCACACCTGTGAAGGGGCCTTCCTGCCGGCGCCCGGACCCCGCCGCAGCCCCCGCCTCTGAGGGGCTGGAGCCTTCAGAAGCGGCTGTGGGAACAAAACGGGTTGTCGGCCGAGTTTCCTCCAGGAAAAGCCGAGTCAGAGGAGCTCAAAGCGCGAGAAACGGCCCAGCCTGAGGGAAGGTCCCGCGGTCACGGAGATCAATCTGAGACTGTGATCAGCCAAGACAGGGTTTTTTTTGGTCTTAGAAGATGTTTGAAGCAAAACCCTCCGTTGGGGCAGTTTCTCATGTCGCTGCACGAGATGCATAGCAGCACGCCGTGGTGGGGACGAGCTGTGAGCGGGGCCGAACGCCGTGCCCTGTGGTGGCGCGGGGAAAGGCAGAGGGAAGGGCCTGCCGAGGTGCCCGTCGCGTGCCAGTGAGAGCAGCTTGTTTGGAAACAGACTGTTCCAGTCCCAGGGCACGTGATGCGGTGGTGAAATGTGTATCGTGGATCCTGGGGCTCATTAAGGACAAAACACGGGCAGAGCAGGGACGTCGGCTGAGGAGATAAATACATGTGAGAGTAAGAGTCAGTTAGAGACCAGGAGGGGGGAGGAGGGGCGGGGCCGTCGGGGTGGGGTCTCGGCACGGGCCACCTGTGTCCCGGCCCCTCTGAAGACGCCAGGACACGTGGGGAGCGTGGGCAGCGCGGGGCCGTCCAGGGCAGAATGACCCGGAAAGCGGCTGGTTTCCCAGGGACCCGGGACTGAGGTCGCGTCTGAGTGTGGCCTCCCAGAGGGCAGCGGGCGCGAGCGGAGTGGACAGTGCTGAGCTCGGGCCCATCCCCGGGTCCCTTCCGTGTGCTGCGAGTGGAGCGCGCCCGACTCCGTGAGGGACGCCGGCCCACGCTGGCCACGAGAGCAGTGGACACTGATGGACAGTGACTGGCCACGGGCGTCACACCGGGGACAGTGTCAGCGCGATGTCCCCGTGACCCTGACCAGGGACAGAGACCCCAGACGGGGCCCGGCCGGGCGCCGTCACCCCCGCCCCTCCTCAGGCTCCCAGTCGGCCCTGCACACCCTGGGTCCCGCCACCTGGGTCCTTCTCGCCCTCCTCCCCCCTTCTCCTCTGGCGGGCCGACCCTGGGGGAAGCCCCTGGTTTGTGGGAGTGGGGGCCGCAGGTCTGAGAGGTCCACAGCTCAGCCGTGCGCCCCCCGTGCTGTGTTTGGGGTCCCCTCCCATAGCCTTGCCGCTGTCCATCTGTCTGCTGACCTCACCAGTCAGGGCTCGGGACCCGCCCTCAAGGCCCCGGCTGGGGTGTGGTGGGCGTGGGGGGAGGGACGGAGCCTGAGGTCCCGTGGGGCTGACCCGCTCCCTCCCGCAGGACACGGAGCTGCTGAACACGGCCGTGCTGACCGGCAGGCCCGTGGCCATGCCCGTGCAGGTGGTGGCCGTGGAGGAGGACGGGGCCGTGGTCCGCGTGGTGGAGGACGTGGAGTGCAGGTCGGCCGATGAGGACATCATCAAGGTACTGCCCCGCCCGCCCGCTCCCTGCACCCACCTGCCCCGCACCCCACACCCACCCTGCCCTGCACCCCTGCACCCACCCTGCCCTGCACCCCTGCACCCACCTTGCACCCACCCTGCCCTGCACCCCTGCACCCACCCTGCCCTACACCCTGCACCCACCCTGCCCTACACCCCTGCACCCACCCTGCCCTGCACCCCTGCACCCACCCTGCCCTGCACCCCACACCCACCCTGCCCTGCACCCCTGCACCCACCCTGCACCCACCCTGCCCTACACCCCTGCACCCACCTGCCCTGCACCCCTGCACCCACCCTGCCCTGCACCCCTGCACCCACCCTGCACCCACCCTGCCCTGCACCCCACACCCACCTGCCCTGCACCCCTGCACCCACCCTGCCCTACACCCTGCACCCACCCTGCCCTACACCCCTGCACCCACCCTGCCCTGCACCCCTGCACCCACCCTGCCCTGCACCCCACACCCACCCTGCCCTGCACCCCTGCACCCACCCTGCCCTACACCCCTGCACCCACCTGCCCTGCACCCCTGCACCCACCCTGCCCTGCACCCCTGCACCCACCCTGCACCCACCCTGCCCTGCACCCCACACCCACCTGCCCTGCACCCCTGCACCCCTGCACCCACCCTGCACCCACCCTGCCCTACACCCCTGCACCCACCCTGCCCTGCACCCCTGCACCCACCCTGGCCTACACCCTGCCCTACACCCCTGCACCCACCCTGCACCCACCCTGCCCTACACCCCTGCACCCACCTGCCCCCACATCCTGGCACCCCCCTGCACCCCGCACCCCTGCACCCACCCTGCCCTGCACCCACCTGCCCCAGCACCCCTGCATCCACCTGCACCTGCACCCCTCACCCACCTGCCCCCACACCCCTGCACCCACCCTGCCCCCTGCACTCCTACCCCTACTTGCCTCCCGCACCTCTTCACCCATCCTGCTCCAATACCCCTGTACCCATTGCTGACCCCCACGCCTCACCCCTGCACTCACCCTGCCCCTGCATCCCTGCACCCATCCTGCCCCAATACCCCCGCACCCCACATTGCCGTATCCACCCTGCCCCTGCACCCTGCACCCCCGGCCCCCTGCCCCCGTGTGCCTGTGCCTGCACCGTGTCTGGCCCTTCACGCTCCCGATGACCTTCGGGTGACGGATCTAAGCCGTCTCGCTGGCCTTGGCCGCGTCAGCTCTGTCCGCCCCTTCAGCATAGCCGCGCCTCTCTCTCGAAACAGTTGCTGTCCTGCTGGGAAACATGTTTCAGCCGAGGTGAATGTTTCTTTAGGAGGGAAGCCCAGTGAGGAGTGGTCGAGGGGGTCTCTCCCCCAGGCTCTATCCTGGCTTTGCCCGGGGGCGCAGTTTGGGAATCAGAGGCTTGAATGGTGCCGTTTCCCGGCTCGTTCCTTCTCCTGGCTGAGGCCGGCTGTGGCCGGTGATGCCCGCGCGGTGCCCCCGCAGGCGGCCGGTCCCTCTGTGTGTCCGGCCGGAGCTCGGGGGGAGGGAGGCCGCTTCCCTCGCGGCTGGGGACGGGAACGCTGTCGTGACCCCCGAGCCCCTCCCTGGGGCCGCGGCCTGGCTGACGCCCGGGTCCCTGGCTTGGTGGAGGCCCCTCGTCTGAGGAGCTTGCGGGGTCTCGGGGGGACTGCAGCCCGGTTGGTCGGCTCCGGCTGGGCCTCGGGGCAGCCTCCCGCCCTGTCCCTGTCGCGTGGCGGCCACTCAGGCGGGTGTGTCTCCGGGTTCCCGGGGCTCTGCAGGAGTGCTCGAGCACGAGGCTGGGGTCTCCCCCGGCCCTCGGGTACGTGGGGGGCTTGAGGGGCTGGTCCCGGCAGCCGAGCCCTCCGCCCTGGCAGTTTCTTGCCTGTTTGCTCTCCCGCCGGCCCCTCATGGCGCGAGGGCTGGTTTCCTGAGCCCTGAGTGGCTCCCTGGAGGTGGCGTCAGAGCTGAAGGCAGAGTGAGCAACATGCCGGGCCTTGGCTGGGGGTCTCGGGGAGGAGGGGCGGGGAGGAGGCCAGCAGACGTGGCGGCCCCACCACGGGGTGGGGGCTTGGCCGGGCTGCGGGTCTCTCGCCAGGGGCCAGCGCTATCCTGGCCCTGCTGGCCCTGCCGGCCACCCGCCACCATCCAGCCCCCCCACCCCAGGTCTCCAACACCTGCGACTCCGTCTTCGTGAACGGGAAGGAGATGAAGAGCAGGGTGGGCGTCACCGTCACCTTCACGCACCAGCACTTCTCCTCCCAGCTGGAGGTCACCGTGTGGGCCCCCCGCCTGCCCCTGCAGCTGGACGTCTCCGACACGGAGCTGAGCCAGATCAAGGGCTGGCGGGTCCCCGTGGGTGCCAACAGGAGGTGAGGGGCCGGGGGAGGACTCAGCACAACTCTCAGGGGTGACTCGGGGTGACTCCGCTGGCTCAGGGTGACTCTTAGGGGGTTACTTTTGGGGATGACTCTCGGGGATGACTCTCGGGGATGATTCGGGATGACTCTCGAGGACGGTTGTTGGGAATGACTTTTAGGGGATGACTCAGGAGTGACTCGGGGATGACTCAGGTGACTTGGGGATGACCCTCGGGGATGACTCTCAGGGGTGACTTGGGGATGACCCTCGGGGATGACCCTTGGGGATGACTCTCGGGGATGGATTTTTGGGGGATGACCCAGTGGCGATTACCGGGACCCCTCTTGGGGGGCTGCCCGGAGGCAGGAGTCTCGGGGGAGTGGACAGAGGAACCAAGTGCAGGAGCCCGTGGGAAGAGCCCTGTGCTGGCCTCAGCCGGGCCCACCCGGGCGTTGGGGTCGCGGGAGCACCTGTGTGGGGCTGAGTCCTCCCCGTGGCCCGTCTGCCCTCCAGGCCCACCCGGGAGAGTGAGGACGAGGAGGACGAGGAGAGGAAGGGCCGGGGGTGCTCGCTGCAGTACCAGCACGCCACCGTGCGAGTCCTCACCCAGTTCGTGGCCGAGTCGCCGGACCTCGGGCAGCTGAGCTACCTGCTGGGCCCGGACTGGCAGCTGGACGTCACCGACCTGGTGACCGAGTCCATGAAGGTGGAGGAGCCAAAGGTCGCTCAGTTCCAGGACGGCCGGACGCTGGTGGGGCGGGAGCCGGGCATCACAACGGTGCAGGTACCGCCCTGACTTGCGTGTGTGTGTGTGTGTGTGTGTGTGTGTGTGTGTGTGTGTGTGTGTGTGTGTGTGTGAAAGAGATGGAGAGGGAGAGAGAGAGGGAGAGGGATGGAGAGGGAGGGAGAGAGGGAGGGAGAGGGATAAAGAGGGAGGGAGAGGGAGGGAGAGAGGGAGGGAGAGGGATGAAGAGGGAGGTAGAGGGAGGGAGAGGGAGAGACGAGCGAAGTCAGCAACTTTAATCATCTAAGTTCAAATTCATACTTGGAGTTTGAAAACATCCATTTCTTCTCCCAGCCGAAGCCAAATCAAACACACACACGAGGTGGCCGGCCCCTCGCACTGAGGTCTGAGTTTCCTGGCAGAGACAGGGCGGGGGTGGGGGGGGCGACTACGGCAGCGCCACTGGGCTCACTCCCAGGCCCGGAGGGAGCACTCAACCCGGATCCACCTTGAATGGTGGATGAAGCATTTTTAGGAAACAGATTTTCATTAGAAGAAACAAAACTGAAATAAAAATCCACCCACAGTTATTTGCTCCTGGTCACAGCAATGGGGATTTGGCCGCATCGTTCTGCAGAGATGGTGCAGTATGTTCGCTTTTTTAAAGTTTGGCTGATACACACACACACACACACACACACACACACACACGTTAATTGAATCACCGTGAGATGCAGTTATCGAACTTTCCTGTTTGAGTTTCAGTCATACAGTGATTGAACACCCATCCCCCACCAGTGCACATTCCCCACCACCAGTGTCCCCAGTATCCCTCCATCCCAGCCCTCCCCCTGCCTCTGTGCAGACAATTTCCCCCCCCCCCCCCCCACTCTCTCTCTACCTTTGGCATCATGCAACACAGATACTGAGAGGTCTGTATCTGGATCTACTTTCGGCACACACCTCCCATCCTGGAGATCCCTCTGACCCCCACTGACTCAGTGGTCCCTTCTGTATCCCAGCCGCCTCCTCCCCCAGCCCACGAGGCAGGCCGCCAACCATGGAGCCATCCTCCTGGCCCCTGTCTTAGTGCCCTTGGGTGTCGGTCTCGTATCGTGATGTTCTGTACTCCACAAGTGAGTGCAGTCCCTCTGTCTGTCCCTCTCTCTCCGACCCAGTCCACTCAGCACGATACTCTCCGTGGCCAGCCACTTAGAAGCAAATTTCATGACTTCCTCTCCTCACAGCTGCGTAGTATTCCACTGTGTAGATGTGCCCGTGTCCGTAACCAGTCGTCTGGGCGCAGTATGTTTTTAACCAAGAATTCAAACTGGGCCCCGAACAGAGACCCCATCCTGCGCCAGAGGGCGCCCAAGGTGGTTTTCGACAAAGCTGGGTCTCGAAAGTGGGTCACACGGTTCCCAAGCCCGTCATTATCCCAGAGAAACGCCCGGACACCACACACTTCCCGCTGCCCGCCCGCCGGGGACGCCCTCCTGTCCACCCAGTTGCTCGGGCACGTGCAGTCTGTGTCTCCAGCGTGGGCACGCGCCCGTCTCGTCTCCGTGGCCGGCGGGGCCCCAGTGAGCGCTAGGGACTGTGGACACTGGAAGTTCGGCTTTGGCTGGATTCTGTGTCGGGCATTACGAGACCAGCGTCCGAGGGGGCCCGGGGGGCTTGTAGGACTTGGGGGCAGGAGCCACTTCCCAGGTCTCTCGGGCACTGCCCAGTGGTCCGGGCCCCCCAGGGCCCCCCTCCCCCGCCTCTGTCCTCCTGGTGCCGCCAGCCAGGGGGAGGGGCTGCCATGAGGGCCCGTGTGAGGACTTGCAGGAACTCCCTGGCCATGTCCCCGCTCTGTGGCCCTGATGTCTGTGGGCAGTGCGTGATCCCAGGGGGCCCTCGTGACACGGTTTGAGAGGTTACGTGGCATGTCTCCAGTGGGGTGACAGGCCATTTGAGAACATTCCAGAACGTTCCAGAAATGCTGCTTCCCAGCCCTTCTACCCACATGCCCCTGGGCCGGGGGCAAGCCAGGAGGAACGGCCACCCAGGATGGGGCCGACTGCCTCGCTCTGCCCCACCGCCTGGTCCACTGCTGGCGCTGGGCCTCACGCTGGCCGGGCGTGTCCACTGGCCGCAGCTCGCCGGCCTGGGCTCCGGCGTCCCACACGGCCCGTGGGTGGCGGGAAAGTCCCTGCTGGGCTCCACGCAGGGCGAGTCTCTCGGACCCCGGCCCGGGGAGGCCCCCGTGCCACGGCCTCTCTCCTCTCCAAGGTCCTCTCCCCGCTCTCCGACTCCATCCTGGCCGAGAAGACGGTCATCGTGCTGGACGACCGCGTGACCATCGCGGAGCTGGGCGTGCAGCTGGTGGCCGGCCTGTCGCTGTCCCTGGAGCCTCACCGGGCCGAGCGGCGGGCGCTGGTGGCCACGGTGGCCGCGCAGGACGTGCTGCAGGCGCCCCGGCAGGTGCTGCCCCGTCCCGGCCCCTCGGGTGTCCCGTCCCCGCCCCGCTGTCCCTGTGCCCTATCGGGCTGTGCTCGGCCTGGGTTGGGCGGGGGTGAACCGCCCGCTCCTGCGAATGTGTCCCCAGGGCCGGGGTCAGAGCCGCCTGCGTCTCGGCCCGTCTGTCTGTCCCTCCCCACCCACCTCAGGCCCTCGGGCTGTCGGACGCGGGTGTGTGGCGCGCTCGGGAGGGCGGGTGGGCGCGCCTGGGGCGGCGGTGACGCGCGCGTCTCTCCTAGGAGGCCCTCGTCAGCTCCTGGGTCTTCTTCAGCGACGGCTCGGCGACGCCCCTCGACATCTACGACCCCAAGGACTTCTCGGTGACGGTCACCTCGCTGGACGAGATGGTGGTGTCCGTCCCAGTGGACCCGCAGCCCCGGTGGCCGGTGGTGGCGGCGGAGGGGGAGGGGCAGGGGCCGCTGGTCAAGCTGGAGATGACCATCAGCGAGGCCTGCCAGAAGACCAAGCGGAAGAGCGTCCTGGCCGTGGGCCGAGGGCACGTCCGGGTCAAGTTCGAGCCCGACTCGCGGGACACCAACGCCATCGAGGGCGTGGGCCGGGAGTACCAGGACCACCTCAGCAACTCCATCGAGCGCCAGGGCGGCCCCGAGAGGGCGGTGCAGGAGCGGGCCCCGCACGGCGCCCCCGCCGGCCCAGAGGGCCGCGCCAACGGGAGCGCCCCGGCCTGGGTGCCCGGGGATGGGCCGAGGAAGAAGGGCCAGGGCGGGGGCCCCGACGCCGTGACCGGCCTCCCCGGGCAGGCGCGGTCCCCCGGCCCCGACAGCCC
Source organism: Sorex araneus (assembly GCF_027595985.1). Lineage (NCBI taxonomy): Eukaryota > Metazoa > Chordata > Mammalia > Eulipotyphla > Soricidae > Sorex > Sorex araneus. The sequence goes on along the minus strand of NC_073310.1, from coordinate 1,641,172 downwards.
CGGCGACCTGACGGTGAGCGCGCGGGGGCTGACGGACCTGGAGATCGGCATGTACGCGCTGCTGTGCGTCTTCTGCCTGGCCATCCTGGTCTTCCTGGCCAACTGCGTGGCCTTCGCCTGGCGCTACCGGCACAAGCGGCTGGCCGTGAGCGAGCAGGGCGGCCACCCGCACTCCCACGACTGGGTGTGGCTGGGCAACGAGGTGGAGCTGCTGGAGAACCCGGTGGACGTCACGCTGCCCTCGGACGAGGCGCTGGCGCTGGGCGAGCGGGCGCTGCAGTACGAGGAGCGCGACTTCCTGCTGGACGGCCCCCAGAAGGCCTTCCCCGGGCCGCTGCTGGGCCCCGCCGACTACGCCTACGACAAGGACGCGGCGCTCGAGCCCCTGCACCCGCCCGGCCCCAAGCGGAAGCGGGTCAAGTTCACGTCCTACACCACCATCCTGCCCGAGGACGGCGGCCCCTACACCAACTCCATCCTGTTCGACGGCGACGACGGCATCAAGTGGGTGTGCCCGGACGTGGGGCTGGCCGACCCCCAGGGCCTGCGGGACTACATGGGCCTGCAGGAGCGGCTCTGACCGTGCCTCGTGTGTCTTCACCTTGATGCCTTCTGGGGGGCCCGCGGGAGCGTCTCGGGGGCCGCCCGGCTCCCGCCCCGCAGGCCCGAGCGAGTCGCCCACGGACCAGCGGCCACTGGCCCCGGAGCGGCCTCTGACGCTGTTTTCTACTCACGACCCTGTAAAGCACAGCGGGCGTGTCCGGGCGCGGCTGAGCGCAGATGCCTGGGGAGGGGGCCGGGGCGGCCCGCTATTTTTTTTTTTATATGATTTTGAACCCCTCCCTGGCTCCTTTGACCCTGGAGTTGTTTCTGACACTCGAGGGGAGACGGCCCCGTTATCATCTGGGCCATGTACGGACGCGGCCGGCGGGACCCGCCGTTCTCTCCCGCCTCCGGGCGTCGCTCCTCCGTCCTCCATTTGTTGCTGGACGTCGTGTCCGAGGGACGGGCCTTCCCTCCCCCTTCTCGCTTCCCACGCCAAGCCCCCGAGGCGGACAGAGGTTGTGAGCCACAGACGTTTTCTTTTCTGTTCCTGCTTGTTGGAGACTCGCGGGGGGTGGGGGGCGTTCCCGAGGCAGAGACCTTGACATATCTGTATTTATGCTCCGTGGCCCCACGGCCCATTACCCGAACTGAAATCTAAACGTAGAATCAATACCCCGGATAACGCTAGGGAAACCGCAGAGAAAACCGTCCAGTTCCCAGACCAGCCCCCCCCCCACCCCGTACACAGAATAATGTTCCTGCGTCTCCGCAGAAACGTCGTCACTCATCTCCAGCAGGACCTGGACAAGGTAGGGGGAGCGGACAAGGTAGGGGGAGCTCGGGTGAACAGTCACGGTCCCCCGGCCCCAGCTGCGTGCAGTCGACCTCCCCGGATCCCGAGCGGCCGTAGAGGAAAGCCCGAGCGCCCACGTGTCCACAGGCGAGGGAAGAGAAGTCAAAGCGTTTCGAGGATGCCCGAAGGTTCTCCGGAGGAGCATGGCCCGACGGGGCCCGGCCTGGGTTTACTAGTGGGAGACGGGCGGGCTGGGGGGCGGGCTCGTCATGACTGTTCCCCCAACACTGGCCTCTTTCCGAAACCGCCCCGAAGGGCAAGGGGTTGCCAGGACCCCGAGGGCAGCCAGGGGCGGTCAGCCTGTCTGTCCCCTCAGCAGGCTCCCGCCCCCCGTTCCGCCGGGGTCCCTCCCTTGCAGGGGTGCAGCCCCGAGACTGGTGTGGGGATTGGGCCCGCAGCTGAGGGGGCGTCCCGAGCCTTTGGTCCGTCTGCAGCAGGAATCCCGAGACCCTGCTTCACCCTTGGCGGCTGCCCAGGGGAGGCGGCGCCTCGGAATTGGGGTCCCAGGAGCCAGGGGTAGGGGGTCCTCAGTGGCTTCGGCTGCTCCTGCACGGACCAAAGAGTGAGGAGGCCACGGCCAGTCTTGCCACGGAGCCTCAGCCGCATCTCCTGGCTGTCAGCCACGGCCCCCTGGAGCAGCCCAGGCTGCGGTGCCGGCAAGAGGGACAAAGATGGCTCCTGTCCCCAGTGCTCGGCCACGGGGAGCGATGGGTGAGGCTGGAGGCCCGGACCAGCCCGGACACGGCTGCTGGGCGCTGAGAGAGCCGTCAGCCCCACCCCTGAGTCGAACAGAGGGTCAGGACTGAGGGGTCTCTCCTTCCAGCACATGTTCATGTGCACACACACACACATGCACACACATATACATGCACACATTCTCATGCACACACATATACAAATGTACACACACATGCACACCATACATACATACATGCACACATACAGACATGCACACACTCATGTACACACTCATACACATGCACACACAGTCCTGCCTGCACACACGTGCACACACGTGCACTCCTGCATATGCACACACATGCACTCTTGCACAGACAGGCGTGAGCCGGGGAGCAGCTTTTAGTGGGACCCCCGCAGCTGCCCACAGGCGGGCACGGGCTCTGCCAGGCTCCACCAGCCACTGAGGTTTCTGCCCCGTTTCCGCTGAGTGGGAGCGTGAATGGTATCATCTGCGTGTTCCCTGTCGGTGAGCAGAGGGACACACGCCCGGCGTCGGGCTGAGACGGGCGGCTCTGTCGCCCCTGAGACCGGGGCAGCCTGTGGGGGCGGACTCCGGGGCCCCTGCTGCGGTGTGGCGAGGGGCCTGTGGGCACGGGAAGGGCTGAGTTGGGGCACCTGCTGTGGTGTTGGACTTGGGGGAGGCGGGAGGAGAAGGTTCCGGAAGCTCGTACCCACCCTGCCCTGCGCCCCGGGGGGAGGCTCTGGAAGCTGGGAGCTTTTCTCCAGGAAGCCGGGCCGGCGGGCGCAGCCGGGGCACCCGGGAAAGGCGGCCTCCTGGGGCAGCGAGGCCGGGTCTGTGGGACTGGACGCTCGGCCGACCCGGCCACCACAGAGAGGGGCCCGCTGGGGCCGCTCGGCCACGGGGCGTCCACGCACTGTCTGAATTGTCCCGGCTCCCCGTCCCCGCGCCACACGGGCCCCGCCTGCTGCAGCCAGGCCTGGCCCCACGGGAGGGGCGGCCCTGCGTCAGCCCCAGAGGCCGTGTGGTGTGGCGCCCAGCTGCCCGCTGGGTCTGCGGACGACCCCGGCCTCCCTACCCCTGCGCCCCATGCCTCCCCTTTTCCCTTGTTTTTATTTTTTTTGGTCTGGAAATATTTCTGAAATAAAGTGACTTCATTTTCCAGTATAAAGGTATATTCTAACCACAGGGTAACTCGTCATTTTTAACATGGAAATAAACCTTGAACCTCACTCCCGGCTGCTTCGTTCTTACCTCGACAGCCCCTTCTAATTTCCGCATCTGTAAGATCCTTACGCATTTTTACCTTTTCTTAGCCAGAGATGGAAATAATTTTGGTGCAGCAATAAATGGAAACAAACAAGTTTCTCAAAGAGTTGCATGTAGATTTGCTCTCGGGACGTCTTCTTTCCGAAACTCGCGCTGTCGACCCGGCCCGCAGCACCCCCGGCCGGCCCGGGGCGGGTCCCGGCACTGCAGACCCTCGGTGCTGAGGACACCTCGGGGGGGCGTCTGCGAGGGGGGGAGGTGTGGGTGTCCCTCTGCCGTGGCAGGGCCGCCGTGGGAGCGCCAGGAGCCGGCTCTGCCCGGGGCTGCGTCTGCTCCGCGCCTGGGCCAGGCTCATCCCCGTCCGACCGTAACGGGACGAGGCCCCGGTGAGGAGGCGCAGAGCTGTGTGGTTTAGTGGGAAGCGCTTCCCTTCACCAGTGGAATCTTCCCCGAGTAGGAGTGCATGTCCACGGGTGTGGACCTGTGGACCACGGGTGTGCGGGAGTGTACATGTGTGCCTGTGTGCATGTGTACATGTATGTGAACACATGTCCTTGTGTGCACACGTGTCCATGTGCAAACGTGTGTACATGCACGCACACACGTGTGTCCTTGCATGGGTCCTGTGTGTCTGTGTGCACCTGGGGTGTACATGCATGCACACGTGTTTCCTTCTGTGTGCACATATGTGTCTGTGCATGTGTGCATGTGTGTGTGCACATGTGTGAGCCCTGTGTCCGGGGTCTGGTCACTTCCCCTCCCCAGCGGACACCGTCCTGCTGCTCCCCTGCCCTCCTGTTCTGAGGGGGCTCTGTCCGCTGTTGCTCATTCCGGCTCAGGGCACCTGGACGCTGGGAAGGGTCTTCCTGAGGGTCCCGGCCTTGGGAGTTCGCCCCAGCTGGCCTGCAGCACGAGACCCCCTCCAGCTCTCGTCCCCAGCTCAGGGCCCCGAGCCCAGCTCTGGGCCGGGTGTCACAGCGCCCCCTGCAGGCACACCGGGGGATGGACACCCTGCTCAGCCCGGGCGGGCCGGGAGCAGCTGCGCCCTCTAGTGACCGTCGGCGGGAGCACACACAGGGAGCAGGTCCAGCAGCTGGTGGGGCCGAGCATGGCCTGTCCTCGCTGTCCTCGGTGACCCTGTTCGGACGAACTCAGTGACAGCAGGGGCCGGGGACATCCCAGTGCTTGCGGCTTCCTCCAAAGGGGGCTGGGGGGGCCCAGGCCCGTCCAGTGACGCAGGGACTCTGCCCCTCTCTGTCCCTTGGGACACCCCCTGGACACACCCCCTGGGCGCCCCCCCGGACACACCCCCCCTGGGCGCCCCCCGGAAACACCCCCCCTGGGTGCCCTCTGGACACACCCCCCTGGGCGCCCCCCGACACCCCCCCGGGCGCCCCCAGACACACCCCCGCTGGGCGCCCCCCGGACACACAGTGGCCACGGAAGCAGGACCACGGGAAGGGGGCAGCAGCGTGGCCACCTCTGTGGGGGTGTCCCTGGTGTGGGGGGCACTGCCCTGGGGTCTCTGCTGCCGACCCCAGCAGGAGCCCAGCAGAGAAGCAGCCTCTGCACCCCCGGTGCCCCTCGAGGGGGCCGGTGTCCTTCTCGAGGGCGTGTCCCGGGGGGGAGCAGAGGGGCCGGCCGGACCTGCCTTGTAGGGGGCAGAAGTGTCTGTGGAATGAGCTGGACGAGGGACGTGTGGGGTCTGGTGGGACGGGCCCACCCACGGATTTCTCTGGCTTCTGGACTGGGGGCCGTGAGAACAGCCAGAGACAAGCCGCCCGCCCGGAAGGAGGGTCACGGCAGCCCCCGCCCGGCTGGCCCTGGGGACGCCAGCCCCGCACACGCAGCCGTGCAGGTAAATGTCAGGGCAGTTTCCCCCCGCCGGCCTGATACACGCTCAAATAAATGGCCCGGAAAGGCGGGGGGGTGGGGGGGCGCTCAGCCGGGAAAGGTTTAAGGTTTCCGTGTGCAAACATTTCCATAGCCCGCGGGAAGGTGGTGAAGGGCCGGGTGCTTTATCCCCTTCTCAAGGCTTACAAGATTCCGGGGATTCTGAGGCTGCGGGTGGGCGAGTCCCGTCTCCTGCCTTCTGTGACGGCCCGACAGCCCCACCGCGGCCACTGACGTCTTGTAAACATGGAGACGCTTGCGATAAGAATGAGCACCAGGAAACTGGAAAAAAATCTGGTGATTAGCAGTCAGAGAAAATGGAGTTAATCCTTTTAATGGTTTCTGAAGTTTAATTTTTTTTTTTATCGACCATTTATTTTGAGGCAGCTGCTGAGCTCCCCATTAAGGAAATATTTCGAGGCTGGAGCCATAGCACAGCGGGGAGGGCGTTGGCCTTGCACGCGGCCGACTGGGGTTCGATTCCCAGCATCCTACAGGGTCCCCCGAGCACTGCCAGGGGTGATTTCTAAGTGCAGAGCCAGGAGTCACCCCTGAGCGTTGCTGTGTGACCCAACAACCAATAAATAAATAAATATTTCCCCGTCGTGGGCCCTGTCACTGCTGTCCCCTGCCGGTCCCCTCGAGAGAGCAGAAGCTCGGCCCTGACCGAGGCTGTGTTACCTCGTCACCTTGTCACTCTATCTCACAGCTTTGTCATTGCACCCAGCATTTCCCAGTCCAGAAATTGGATTCTAGGGCCTGGAGAGACTTCACACAGGTTGAGGCACTGACCTTGCTCACGGCGGGCCCGAGTTCAATCCCCAGCACTCCACATGGTCCCCCACACCCCTCCAGGAGAGGTTCCTGAGCACAGAGCTGGGAGTCAGCCCAGAGCACAGAACCGGGAGTCAGCCTGAGCACAGCCCCAGGAGTCAGCCCTGAGCACAGAGCCGGGAGTCAGCCCCAAGCATTCCTGATACAGTCTCTGTCCTCGGTCTCTAGGACCCGCGCCCGGCCTCAGTGCCCCAGGGCCACTTTCCAGAGGCCTCAGCAGACGCGTTTCTGTTCCCCCTGAGACCAGCGTGTCCAGGTGCCCTGCCTGGGGCGGGGCTGTCCGCAGGGGCCTCTGGCCTGTGTCTCCGGCCCGGCAGCTGCTGATGGTGCTGGTCCCGCCCCAGTTCTGGTCCCCGCCAGGCCCCGTGTGCCGCGCTGAGCTGAGCGGGGCTGGCCTCTCGGGGCGCAGACGCCCTGCCGGAGGTTCTGTGTGCCTTCCCGCCCCTCGATCCTCACACCGCCCCTCCGCCCCCCAGTTTGTTTTGGGGGCCGACTGTGCTGGGGCGCCCCCTGCTGGTGCCCATCTGTCTCTCCAGCGCCAGGATGGACTGTCTGGTTCTGAGTTTGTGTCTGGACCACGCCCGGCAGAGCTCAGGCCCGCGCCCGCCTGCCCTGGCCCAGGCTGGTCAGGCGGAGCAAGCGGCTTCCCTGCGTCCTCTGTGTTCCCCTCACAGTGCTCAGTGTCGGTCACAACTCGTCGGCCGGCGGTTGGCAGGGCCCCGACAGGCCGAGAAGGAGATGCTGTAACTAGCTCTGTGTGACCATCAAAGCCACCCAACCCCGCACTCGACGCGACTGAGCCCCTGTATTCCCGCCCGCGGTAACCGTGAATTATGGCCGTTTGCAAGGGGCGATGCGGAATTAGTGCCTGGGCCGTTCCCAGAGGGAGGGCAGGTCTATGACAAATTTGGTATTGACCAGTAATATTTTAGAAGCCTTGGAAATGTTTCGGCACTGCCGGCTCCACGGGATTTATTAGACGCGACGCCGCCCGCCACGCTCCGAGACATTAGTCCTTACGGAGCACCGCGGGCAGAGCCCAGGGAGCAGGGAATGAAGCTCCTTACGCACGGCCCTGTTCAGGTTACGGACGGTGCTTCTGAGCCTCATGCCCAGATCTCCCCAAGTAAAGGACCAGCTCCCACCAGCCCCACGGAACATGCTCTCGGACCCCCGACTCTGGCAGCTCCCGTGACTGCGACCCCGCAAATGTCTGCTCCACGGAGGTGCCGAGGGGCTGGCGCGTACGCAGGGCCTGACTCGGACCCCTGCACCCGCCCCAGCTGCCCGGCACGGTCGCCGGAGAGCCCGGGGCTGTGACGGGGAGCAAGTGTGAGTCTGCGCCAGGCCTGTGTGATGCTCCAGCCGCTGGCAATGGGCCCTGAGGTGATTCCTCCCCTCCCGGGCCGGGGAGTCAGTGCTCAGGGTCGGCCGCATGCCCAGCCCCCGCGTCCCCCCTTACTCTCTCGATTTGGGCTTTTCCCACAGGCGGGGGCTGAGACCGGCCGTGCCCTGCCCCCCCCGCCCCCCGGGCTCGCTCTGTCTCACGGTCTGGGTGTGAGGGGCTCCTCGGACAGACATTGGTCACTGGGCCAGACGCAGCTCAGACCCGATGGGCCAAGGACAGGCCAGAGCCACGGTGACCTGGCTGGGAGCTCGGGGGTCACCTGAGGCGGCCCCCGGCCCTGAGCGCCTTCAGCCTTCACTCCCAGCGGGGCCTCTGCCGGCGTCGGTGCCGAGTGTCCGGAGAAGCTCAGCCGCATCCCGGGGTCTCCGTGCTCCCGAGAGGGAGGGTCGGGGGGGGGGCCCGGAGACTGTCTGGGGGGTGATTCCGCCTCGTCGCTCACCTCACGGGCTGGGGGACACACGAACAGGCCCCCCCTGCCGGGCCCCTCTCTGCCCTCTCGCTCCTGGATCCCGGGCCTGGCCCGGCAGAGTAACCGTGTGGCTGGGGGCGGCGCGGCCCAGTCCCCACCCTGCGCACGCCCCGCTGGGAGATGCTTCTCCGCCCAGGGAGCCGGAGCTGCCGTGGGTGGGCCTGGGTGGCGGGGACCCCCGAAGCCCCTGGGACGCAGAGAGACAGACGCCTGGTTCCTCCCGCAGGCTGTGGGCGGGCGGGTGGTGCTGCCTCGGGAGCCTTCCCGCACCCCTCGGACCTTCACCGCACACGCCCAGGGGCCCGGGACCCAGGCACGGCTGGAGGTGGGCCCGCCTCTCGCCCGCCTCTCGCCCGCCAGGCCTGCGGGCGCCTCCATGCAGCCTTCGGCAGCAAGTACGATTCTTCAGGCCGGGCCTTGGGCCGCTCTGCCCGCGCACTTGGCTCCCTCTCTCCGGGCGGGAGCCCCCAGCACAGCCTGGCGCCGACAGACCCCCTGAGCTGACTCGGGAGCAGGACCCGGCTGGGGCTTGGCCCAGGTCCCGGGGGTGCTGCCCTGGTGGGCCCTGGGGTGGCGAGGCGTGGGGGGAGCAGTCCTGGGTGTGTCGGGAGACGGTGGTCCAGACGCCGCCCTGGCCCCCCGCGGGGCTGAGCGTGGACTTGGGCACTGCTAAGCCCGGCGTCTCCGAGAACTGCCAGGTGCGGCTGAAAACCAAAACCGCCGGCACCAAAGAAGCATCGAAACCACAGAGAGGGGTGGGGAGTCCCTCATTCTATATCAATCCCACCACTCACGGCCCGGCCATGTTTGAGCCCCGGGTGTGTCCCGGGCGTGTCCCAGGCGTGTCCCGGGCGTGTCCCGGGACGCAGCATCTGGGACGTCGATAGAAAGAATTCGCCGTAATCCGTGGCAGCGGCGCCTCAACAGGGCGTCTGTGTGAGGGAGGCGGTGACTCGAGGCTCTCGGCCCCACACTTGGTCGCCAGCAGCCGGCCTGCCGCACGCCAGGCTCGGCCGCGCTGACCTTGGCGTTCCCGAAGACACTTTGCCCATTCAGCGCTTTTGCCTCCACTCGCAGGGGCGAGGCGGGGAGGGCGGGAGGTCAGGAGCCCCCGGGGCCGGCAGAGAGCACGAGGGGATGAGTCACCTGCCGCAGGCCCCTGTGGACTCACTCCGCCCCGCTGGGGGTGAGTCGGGGGCCTGGGGCAGGCGAGCGCTGCCTGGACATGGTGCCCGCGTGGGGCCCTTGCGCCCAGCCCAGCCGGGAGCGGCCAGGCCTCCCTCGAACACCCGGTTTGGCACCTGCAGGAGGAAACAGCGTCTTGGGTATCTCTGAGGGGCCGCACTGGCCCTGCTCAGGGCTCGCTCCCACAGTGCTCCTGACTGCGGCACCAGGGATTGAACCCAGGCCCCCTGTGTGCCACGCCCCGCCCTGGAACCTCTCCCCTCACCCCAAACTCTTCCAGAACTTTCTTTGGCTTCCGTGCTCTCGAGCCGCCGCAGAGCCGGCCTGTGGGAGAGGGTTGGTCACCGTTTCCAGCCCCCAAGGCTGCGGCCGTGCCCCCCTCTGCCCACCCCGGGGCCCGAGGGCGAGTCCTCAGGCTGCCGCGCCCTCCCCGTGTGCCCGGCCCCCTGCTGCGGCTCCTGCGGTGCAGCCCCCGCAGACCAGCTCCAGGCCGCCCAGGGAGGGGCGAGAGGGCCGGGGAGGGGTGAGGGACGCCCAGGAGCCGGGCAGGGGGCGCCTCTGGCCGCGGGAGTCGAGCTGCAGTCGCAGGAGGCCGAGTAGGAGGCGGGCGCGGGCCCATCTGTCACGCTCACCCGGGTGAGCAGCAGGCTGAGTAATGGGCTGCCCGCGGGAGACGCCCAGCCCCCGATCAATACGCCTCAGCCTGCGGCGAGATGAGGGGCGTCTTGGGTGGGGCACCCCCCCCTCCCGTCACCTCTGAGGCCTGCCAAGGGCGTACGGGCACCCGCACCCGCTCTCCCTCACGTGCGCCTGCCACGGGGATAGTCCTGGAGGGATGGCCTCCCAGCCCGGGCGGGGTGTGAGCCAGGTCGCTGCGCAGGGGAGGGAGGGAGGGGGTGGAGGCGGGGAGAGAAGCAGGGGCAGAGCAGGGCGGGCGGCTCCCGGAGGGTCCAGCCTGCGCCTGTCCATCACTCCCAGGCTGCGTCCAGCACCACACAGCGGCCCTCAGCCACACTGCTGTCCTGACCTCAGGGCCTTTGCACCCGAAACGCCTCACTCGGCACAGTGAGAGTGCGCGAGGCGTCTGACCCCAGCGGCGGCAGAGATGTCCCTCTGCTCTCCACGGTGTGCCCTGGAGGCGGGACGGCTCCTGCCCAGAGGCCCTGGGCCTGCACTTCGCTGAGTAACAAGGACGCGGTGACTTCACCGGCAGCCGTCCTGCGGCCCGCGGCCAGTGTGGCATCACCTGCCCCGTGACGGGCCCCAGGACGAGCGGAGAGCGCCCTCGGAGTGCAGGCCGGCTGCCGTGGCAGATGTAGGTGGGCGCGTGGCGGAGTGGCCGTGCCCCTGGGCCTGGCAGACGCCCTCCCAGGCCTTCGAACTGTGGAACCGACGTCACCTCCGTGAGAAGGTGCGAGAAGGCGTTTCCCGCGCAGAGTGAGCCCGGGTCGGTCATGTCCTGACTGGTAGGGCCATGCTTCAGCACATGTGGGAGCTCGGCTCTGCCTCCGGACAGCCGGGGGGCCAGTCTCCAGGGGCAGGCCAAACGTGCAGGTCAGCGTGGGAGCATGTGTGGACATGTGGGCACGTATGAGCTCTTGTGTGCCTGTGAGTGTGAACATGTGTGTATATGAACATAGGTGTCTGAGAACATGTGACAACATGTGTGCAGGTGCGTGCATGCTTCTGTATGAGCATATGTATGCCTGTGAGTTGCAAATGTATGTTTATGTATGCACACATGTGTCTTCAGTATTTTATAGTAAAATATAACACATGTCACATGTGTGCATGTGACAGTGCATGGTGTCTATGAGTGTGCAGATATGTGTCTTTGAGTATGTGCATGTGTCTGAGTGTGCACAAGTGTGTTGTGAGTATGTACGCCTGTGCATCTGTGAGTGTGCACATATCCTCAGTGTGTCTCTGAGTATGCACATGTGTGTCTGAGTGTGAGTGTGTGTCTGTGAGTGTGTGTCTGAGTGTGTGAGTGTGCACAGGTGTCTATGAGTGTGTGTCTGTGTGTATGCATGTCAGAGTGTGCATGTGTGTGAGCATGCATGTGTGTGCCTGTGTGTCTGCATGCATGTCTCAGTGTGTCTTTGTGAATATGCACATGTGTTTGTGTGTACACACGTATCTGAGTGTGTCTGTGTGTACACGTGTGTCTGAGTGTGTGTGAGTGTGCACGTGCATGTGCCCGTGAGTGTGCCAGCACAGTGCACCCTGAAGGAGCCACCTGGAGCAGGAGGAGTCCTGCTCCCGCCTCTGAGGGCTCAGCGAGGCCCCTCTGCAGGGGCGAGGCTGGGGCTGGAGGGTCCCGACCTGGGGCACAGGGGTCCAGGCGCAGCCTGAGGCAGAGCCGGTCTCCCTCAGAGCTGCGGGCGGGCGGGCGGGCGGGGCGCTGGGCGGAGCTGACCACAGTTTGGGTCAGGTTCGAACATGTCCCGGTCCCAGTCCAGACGGTCGTCGGCAAGTCAGGGTCAGGGTTGCTTTCCCAGCGACCCCGGGGACGGAACTGGGCCACGGCACCCCTTCAAGCCACGGAGGACGCGGATTCAGAGACACCCGGGGGAGAAGAGGCAAAACCCCAGGGAGCAGGGGGGAGGCGGGAGGCCTGCGCTCTCCCGGCTGCGGCCACCGACGGTTCTCCGAGACGCCGAGGAGACACAAGCGTACACGAAGGGGCCAAAGCCAGAGCAGCCAGTTTTGTCCAGAGGAGGCGGGAGCACTTGCGCCCTCGCTGAGACGAGGCTGTAGCGGCCGAGTCCCCCGAGAGCGAGTGTGCGTGGCGGCCGGCGGCCAGGCGGCTGCAGGGATGAGTCACACACGTGGAAAATGGATTCTTGTCACAGGTGCAAAGCGCTTCAGAGGACGAGAGGCGTCTGCTCGGGAACCGGCTCCGGATCACGTGACCTTGCAGGGAAGCAAAGTCCCGCCCCCTTCCTGGTGCCACCGTAAGCTGGAAACCGGGCGTCGACCTCCGAGCCACGGTCTGTAGAAACCCTCTGGGGAAACAGGACGCCGAGTCAGGGCGAGGCGAAGGTCGCAGCTCACTCTTGAGCCCGTGATGCGTGTGTGCAGCCACGGACAGGGCCGCATCACACGCACCCCGCCGGGGGCCAGCTGGGGATTTGACTCGGAGATCCTCCAAAGACACAGTGACACGGGTCGGCGCCAGAACTGCCAAAGGGGCCGAAGCAAAGCGAACCCCCTGGGGGTGGGGCACGGGGGTTCCGCAAGGGGAGGGGCTGTTTACAGCAGCCGGGAAACCCGCCCGGCTCCGACAGCGGCCAAAGGACAAAAGTTCGCTGGGTGCTGGCCGGGTGGTCACTCCTCAGGAAGGCCAGACCTGCCCGGCGGCTGCCCAGGGCCGGCCTGGTCCTGTGGGCAGCCATGGGACGGGCAGCGTCCAGACCTTCCGGAACAAGGGTCCGAGGCCCCTCACCGTGGCGTCTCTGGAGCAGCCCCGGGGGCTCCCCGACCCAGGTCTCAACTGGCGTGTCAGGGCGGCCTGGCCCGCGGTGAGGGCTGGCGGCAGGCGGGGACGTCTGGCCGTGCGGTCTAGCCGGGAGTTAGGGGACGTGGCCCTGGATCCGGGTGAGAGGTGCCGCGCTGCGGCCCGGGGCTGCTGCCCAGTGGGCACCGCCAGGTGGGGCGGGCATGGTCCAGGCCTCCCGTGCGCCGGGCACAGGCGGGCGGGCGGTGCCAAGGCGGGACGGAGGCGGCTGGACCAGGCGGGTTGCTCTCCCGGGGCCCTTTGGCTCCATTTGGGAAATAAACGAAAGGTTTCGGCTACCCGAGCCCCGAGCACTTCCCTCCGGAGTCACACGCAGACACCGCCTCCCGCCGCGGCCTCGGACGCTCGCCTGGTGACGGGAGGCCGGCGGCCGGAGCCTTGGGCAAGGCCCCTTCCTCCCAGCAGACCCACCAGGTCCTGCCCTGCCCCCGCGCTGCCTTTTTTTTTTTTTTTTTGCTCTTTGGGTCACACCCGGCGATGCACAGGGGATACTCCTGGCTCTGCACTCAGGAATTACTCCTGGCAGTGCTCAGGGGGCCATATGGGATGCTGGGAATCGAACCCAGGTCGGCCGCGTGCAAGGCAAACACCCTACCCGCTGTGCTATTGCTCCAGCCCCCGGCGCTGCCGTTTTGCCACGTCGAGGTCTGTGCCCGCCTGTCGCCGCCTGGTTGGTTTATCGTCACCGCAGGTGAGTCCCTCAGACCAGGCCGTCGTCTGACGTCACCACGAGCCTGGCCCCTTCCCTCGGGCATGGCCCGGCCCTGCCTTCTGCCCACAGCGTGGGGGGGTGCCGGGCTGAGCCATGAGCCCCCCCGCCCCGCGCCCCCCAGGTCCTCCCGCCGGGCGAGCCCAGCAGCAACGTGCCCCCTGCCCGAGGCTCCTCCGCCCTGGGCGGCGAGCTCGCACACAGCCCGCTTCTCCGGTGGCACCCCGATGCCGCGTGCAGCCAGGTGTCGCTCCCCCCGGAGCACCAGCGGCAGAGGGGCCGCCCTTTGGCGTGGGGCACTTTGACTTCCTCCTAACGCTCACTCACCCCAAGGAGCGTCTCCGTGTTTCCACACAGACGCTTGGGCTGATCTCGGGAGGAGACGCGCGTGTCCTCGGTTTGACTGGGGGCCTTTCCCTGCCTTACGCTGTGGAGCAGCTGCTCCTCCCCCCGCCGCACCCCGGGGCTGCGAGCCCCAGCAGGACCCCGGTGACCCGGGAGGTGCCCACAGACGTGGTCCCGTGGTCCCGGCGGGGAAGCCGCACAGGCCCCAGGGCTCCGCGTTGGCCCTTTCGTCTCTCTGCTCTTCTCCTTCCTGCTTAGTCTGGAGGATGTTTCTTCTCCTTCCTCAGCCCACGGAGCGGGGAGGGCGGGTGCGTGGGGGATGTCGAGCCCGGACTGAAGCTGGGAAGACAGCGGGCGCCGAGCGCGAGGCGCAGAGGTGCATGGAGGGGAGGGAGCCGCCGGCCCCGCCGTCTGGCCAAGGGTGGGTGGCGGCCAGGCCAGCAGCTCTGCCCGGGGGAGGGCGAGCGGCCAAGCACACGCGTCCCTCCCGCCCGCGCCCACCGGGTCACTGCCGTCCCCCGCCCGTGTCTCTGACTGCCACTTGCCAGCCGGGAATGTGCCATCTGCTCGCGGGATTGTTCGGTTCGACGCTATTTAAAGAAAAACGCTGGGATCATCTCGACTCTACCGTCCGCGCCATCCCTGCGAGAGTCTCCGGCCCGGCGCCCGGCGGCAAACGCTCCCGGTCAGGCTGCAGGAGCCCCGCGGCCAGCGTGGGGTATCGCCCCGGCACCGGGCCGGCTCCTTCGGTTTCACGGGTTTCCTGTGGCGTGTCTGGGGGCCACAGGCAGCAGCGCGCAGTTACTCGTGCCTCTGTGCTCAGGGGCCGAGCCCGGCAGGGCGTGGCTGACCACATCTGGTCCCGGGGTGACTCTGCGACTCCCCTCGGCCTCCTCAGGGGCCTCTTTTGTTCTGAGAGATTTCTGTGAAGCGGCATCACCCGCGGAGAGGTAGCTGGCCCCGCCCCCGAGGCCAGAGTAAATGCCCTGTTTGGTCCTTCAGGGAGCACGGACTGACACCCCCACTTCCCGCCACCCCGAGCCCTCCCGGGGGTCCCCTCGCTCAAGTTTGCCCGTTTTCCTCACAGGGTTGACTCGCCCTCGGGCCGTGGGGGCCGTGTCCACCCCAGGACGCTGCCGGGGCCGTGGGATTCTGGGACTGCTGTCCGGTGGGACCACCCACCGTCACGGGCAGGGGACTGAGTCCGGGCTGGCGTAGGTTCTAGACCCTTCTTTTTTTTATTTTTCTTTTTGGGTCACACCTGGCGATGCACAGGGGTTACTCCTGGCTCTGCACTCAGGAATCACTACTGGCGGTGCTCGGGGGACCGTATGGGATACTGGGAATCAAACCCTGGGGTTGGTCGTGTGCAAGGCAAACGCCCTCCCCACTGTGCTATCGCTCCAGCCCTGGTTCTAGACCTTTCTAAGTGTCTATGGTGGCCTGGACGACGCTCAGGACTCGGCCTGAGGTTTCTGAGCCCGGAGTCGCCGACACGTCAGCTCTGCCTGGGCCGAGGAGACGAGGGCGCGGTGGCCTGTCCCTCCCCCCACTCTGCTCCACTCACGCCCATCCCACAGGACAGAGACGGGGGGACAGGCCAGGCTGGAGCGTCCGTCAGCCCCCGGGAGTGGCGGGAATTTCCTTCCCAGCGGCGGCAAATCTCACCAGCTCAGCTCTTGGGGCGGCGACATGGACGCAGCAGCCCCCCCCCTAGCTTCCTGTGCCACGCCCGGGGGTGGCGGGTGGGTGCGGGGAGACTGACCCCCCCACGTGACCAGCCCCCCACACCCGTCCGGCGCCACCCGAGGGGGCCTCTGCCCGGGACCCTCTGCTCCTGCAGGCCTTGGCTGCCCAGGCCCGCCCGAGCGCTCGGGGATTACCAAGTCTCAGGGCCGAGAGGCTGAGTCCATCTCGACTGACGTGTTTACACGCGGTGGCCGTGGGGATTGTCACCGTTCAACATCCCCGTGGGACAGGGTGACAGGCGGCCCGCGTGTCCAGCCCCCGTCACTCAGAACTCCTGCTTCTGATGCTCCAGAAAGCACTGAGGCAGACACGGATCCCCCAGGCCCGAGTCGGCGTGTCTGAGCCGTGGCTGTGGCGTGTCCCGGGTGTGATCTGTGGTGGGGAATGTGGTCTCTGGAAAATGCTGCGAAGCCAGGGGCAGCCCCGGGCACGCGTGCGGCTGATTAGTCTCGGCCGTCGTGGTCCACGGGCCTCGTGGGTGTTTCTGGTCTCGGGCCGCGGGGTCGCGGCCGAGAGAAGATCTGAGATGCTCAGACGTGGACCCTGGCCCCACATGTGGCGGGGGCAGCTGGGGGCTCGGGCAGGGCGTTTCTCCGTTCCGGTGTTCCCGGTGGGTCTTGGCACCGCCTGTTGGTCAGGGCGTGGGGCCAGGGTCTGCCGAGGAGCCCCCGTGGGGCCGGACCCGGGGCAGGAACTCGGGGCCTGAGCTCCGGGCAGCAGCGGTGAAGGCCGGGAGCTGCCCGGGCGGGGTGGGGGGGAGGCGGGTGGTGCTGTCCCAGCCTCGCTGCTGCTCTCAGAGGACCCCTTGGACCCCGACTCCCTTCCGAGAGGGTACACGTGACATCCGGGGGCGGGAGCGTGTCCTGGGTCAGCCGGGGCTTGGGCGCACAATGCAGACACAGCCCTTTGTCCGAGGCGGCTCTGGAAATAGCCCCCACGTGGGCGCCTTGGGGCCCGCAGCTGCGCGGGGCGGGAGGGCCGCTGGGTCAGGGAACGGGCAGGGCCAGCACCTGCCTGGCTCTGCAGCGAGCCTTGGTGAGAGCAGACGAAACAATGTTTTAGGCCACTCTGGGCTCCGGGGCAGCCGTAGGACACTCCCCCACCCTCCTCTCCCCTCCCGCTCCTGCTGGGGTCCCGACCCACCACCGCCCGGCTCTGTCCTGCAGCTAAACGGGAGGAACATGAAGAGCCTCCGCAGTGAGGGGCACGACCCAGCCCCCGGCCAGCCTCCCGCACCCAGGGGTGGCCCCCGGCGCCTGACCCAGACCTGGTGGGTACCGGAGACTGTCCCAGAGCCACCTGCCTCTGGGCCGCCCGGCCGTGCCCGCCCCCACCGCAGCAGTCACCCCCAAAGGCCTCCGAGTGGTCAAAGGGTTCATTTACTGTCAGTTTGGACCCAGTCGAGAGGGAGAACAGGTTGGTTCTCGAAACATTTGAAGCTACGGAAAGTAAAATGAGGATAAGAAAGAAAAATCATCTTTCATGGAAAACAACCACGGTTAATATTTTGATTTATTCTTCCTTATGCCACTTGGCTTAATTATTTTATTCCAGCATCTGTTTTAGGCACAAAAGAAAGAGGAACCACATTATTCCTAAACAATATTCAGGAACTTTGGAAAATGAAGAAACAGGACTCATTTGGGTTTCCAGAAAGTACAGTGTAAACATTCCTCGTTCTGCCTTTGTCCTTTCGGGGAGAGGCGGTCGCTGCCATTGTCTTTAATTCAGTCTTTCTTTTGCAAATTGAGATGAAGTTACCAGATCACAGCGTTCATTCTGGGTGTAAACAGCAAGATTCTGTGTGCAACCGAGGAGGGGCCCCACCCGCAGCCTGCAGGAAGCCCGAGGGCTGCAGCAAGGGGCCAGACCCACGCGGTGCCCACGGTGCACACACACTCCCATATGCACACGCAGACATGCACACACATATGCATAGGTGTGCACACACATGTGTGTACACAGATGCAAACACATGGGCACTCACATGCTCATACACACATACATACAGGCACACATATGCGCAGGGACATGTGTGTAAGCACACACAAACACATGCATGCACACACAGGCACACACTGTGCATACACACATAGACACACACATTCACATACATGTAGGAACACACATGCACAGGTGCACATACATGCATAAACATGCACACATATACACACATGCAAACACATAAACTCACACATATACACATGTAGTCATGCACACACATGTAGAGGTGCACACACGTGTACACACACAAGCAGGCATGCGCACACACAGGTGCACATAGAGCCACACAGGCAGGCCCCCTCGGAGGGGGCGGGGGTCTTTTCGGGAAGATCTTCTGAGCTCCAGGTTCTGTCAAGCCGAGAGGCTCTAATTAGTGTCTTTCTCCTCTGCAGAGGCACGTTTCCTGCTGCCAGCCCCTGCCTTGCCTTTTGGCTGCAAATTTCTGCAGTTTTGAAGCCTGTCATTAAGGCCCGGTTATCTGGGCCAGGCCTTTGTGAGGAGGCTTCTCTGGAAGGCGCCTCCCCAGCCCCCTCTCCCCCTCGCTGGAATCCGAGGGCAGCAGCTGGCACCCGCCGCGCGGCCCCCCGCTTCCCCCCGCTGGCACGGAGCCGGGCACAGCCCCCCGTGCCCAACAGGCGGCGGCACTGTCTTTCTCGGGACGGAGGCCGCTGCCCCCGCGCCTTTTCTGTGTGAGCAGCGGAAAGTAGGTCGGTGTTAAAAATAAACCAGCCGGTGACCCCAATCCTGAGCGGCAGGCGGCCTCCGGGGCTGCGCCCGTCGTGGCTTTGTTCCCTCCCTTGAAGCTGCGGCACGGCAGCGGCTCTGCTTGTTAGAGGGGGCTCGCAGCCACCGGACCCGGCACGGGTCATGCCCGGGGAGACCCTCGCCTGGCCCGTCAGCTTTCCCCCCGGGCCCGGAGGACGTGGCAGGGACGAGAGGACAAATGTGGGCGAGTGGCAGGGCGAACACGGCCCCGTTCCGTGAGCTCCGTGAGCGCCAGGTTCCCAGCGGGCGGCTCCCACAGCCCTGCGCTCCTCCCTCCTCCCGCAGCCCTGCGCTCCTCCCTCCTCCCGAGCCGTGCGGGGCCGTGGTCAGCGCTGAGCCCCGGGTACCGCCCCGAGGAACTGGCCTGGCCGACGGGTCCTACGCAGTGACCCGCTGGGGTACAGACCCCAACAGCCCGGGACCCCCACGCGCTGCCCGGCCCCCCCAAGGGCGACTGGTCTCACCGAAAAACATCGGAGAAAACCAGGAAGAAAGCAGCAAGCAAAGAGCCCGGGGCAGCCCTGGGGCGCGAGGAAGGTGGACTCGGCCAGGACTCAGCTGGGCCGGAAAGCCCGTCTCTGAGGCTGGGCACAGCAGGAGGCCAGACCTGGGCTCGGTCCCCGGACCCCAGGGGACCCCTGGTGGCCCCCGCGCTCAGGGACAGGGTCTGGGCACTGCTGGGTGCGGCCAAAGATGGAAAAACAAGGGACAGCAAAGGAAAAGCGAAAAGCGAAACCTCCTCCGACACGGGCCGGCGTGGGGAAGCGTGTCTGGGGGGCGGGACCGAGTGGCCCCGAGACCCGCCCGCACCCCCAGCTCCTGTAGTGTGACGCCCCCACGGTCCTTCTCGGGGACACAATCCACCCGGCTTGGAGCCCGGTGGCGCCCGTGGCGGCTGTGGCTTTGCCCCGGCCACTGCCGTGAGAAGCGGCTGATCCCCGCGTCGCCCGTCTGTGCCCGGCGGGCTGCCCGCGGCTGACCTCGGGGGCCGGGTTTTGTCTCCAGCCGCCCTGGACATCTGTGATTTCCGTCTCTCCGGCTGGGGAGGATTAAAGGGTCTGGGGGAGCAACGGCCCCGCGGCCTGCCCAGCGCTGCCCCACCTCAGGCCGGCCGCCCGGCAACTGGGAAACTGGAATTTTCTATTGCGTGAGAGTGAGGACGGGAATCACCGGACGAGAGTTGGAAGGGACAGAGGAAACGCAGAGGAGAGGGGACGGCGGCCGGGGGTCTCGTGGGCTACCCACGCTCCCGAGCGTCCGTGCTGGGGTCTAGGCCCAGCTGGGGCCCGTGCCCCCACCTCTCTGCTGCAGTGGGCACAGTGCGTGCAGTGGGTGCAGAGGGTGCAGTGGGTGCAGTGGGTGCGGTGGGTGCGGTGGATTTAGTGGGTGCAGAGGATGCAGTGGGTGCAGAGGGTGCAGTGAACACAGAGGATTTCGTGGCCGCAGAGGTCCAGCCCCAGGACGCCAATGCAGAGGCGGAGCCGTGACCCGTGCAGGCTGCCCTGTAAACAGCTCCCCGGCACGTCGGCCCGAGCACACAGGCTGGCACTCGTGCCGTAAGCGTGTCGGAACAGCGCTGTCAGCTCCTGGCGTCCCTGGGGTTCGAGACCGCATTCCTGCCGGCCCTTCTCCGCGCGGAGGTTCCGAGGCGGGCGCTGTAAACGGCCTCTCAGAGCGCTGCTCCGTTTACGGCTCCTCTGCTGCCGACCCTCGCTGGCCGCGGGAGCTTCTTGGAGGGGGTCGGAGTAGACGGAGCCGTAATGGAGCCTCAGAGACCACGTTTTACCTCCCTCACAGACAGTCAGAAGGCGGATAAAAATACATGAAACGGCCTGTGAAAAGCAGCAAAGGTGATCCCATGAGGGGTGAGGGGACCCCGGCTGGGGGAAGGGAGAGAGGTGGGAACAGGGCCAGAGAGTCACAGGTGCGTGTGCACATGTGCGTGCATATATGTGTGCCCATGCACACACATGTGCATGGTACACACAGACGTGTGTACACACATACACATATGCACACATGGCGTACATGCATATACGCACAGACATGTTTGTGATGAGCATATGGACATGTGTGCAGGCATGCACATGCTGCATATATATGTGTATACGCACATGCGTGTGACTGGTATAGGTGCATGTGTGTGTGCGTGTCTGTGCCCAGCTGTCAGATGAGTGCATCTCCAGGCATGTGGGCTCTGCCGGGACTCAGGGTCTCCGTCAGCCGTGGAGCTTCGTCCCTGCGGCCCAGACACCCAGACGTGCGGCTGAGCCGTGTCGGTCTCTGGACCAGAGCCGTGTGGGAGGGGGCGTGGCGCACAGCCTGGAACCCGAGACCCTCTTTCCTGGCGAAGACACAGAAATCTCTAGTGACTAGGTTCACCCGCAAAGAACTGGGAACCGCGGAGCAGTGACAGGGGAACCCCAGTGTCGGGGCTGTGGCCGCCCCTCCCATACGCATCCCCGCGGGGCAGCCAGGACGCCCACGAGGAGCCGAGCCGCAGGGCTGGTCTGCCGGGAGGGGCGAGTGTGCGAGTCTCCCTCCCTCGGCCGGCCCAGACCCAGCTCGGAGCACTGGGCTGAGCTGACCCCGAGCCTTGGCCTGCGAAAGACGCGAGGAGCGGTGGCCCCCGGCCCCACCTACAGCCGGCCTTTCTCCCAGGGAGTGAGGCAGCGCGGGCTTCTGCTCGGGCCCGAGGAGTTAGCCTCCAGCAAGGCGAACCCCTCTGAGGACACGTCAGCATGAGGACGCGGCACGGAAACCTCGCCAGCACACGCTCCTGACACGGACACTCACACCCTCGGTGGATGCACCAGAAACGTTTGCCGCTTGCCGATAGAACTCCAAAGGCAGTTCGCAGAGTATTAAATAAATTCTCTTAGTCTCCTCCCCTCTCCCTCCCCCTCCCCCTTCTACTTCTCCTCCTCCCCCTCCTCCTGCTCCTCCTCCTGCTCCTCCTCCTCCTCTTCCTCCTCCTCCTCCTCCTCCTCCTCTCCCTCCTCCTCCTCTCCCTTCTCCTCCTCCTCTTCCTCCTCCTCCCCCTCCTCCTGCTCCTCCTCCTCCTCTCCCTCCTCCTCCCCCTCCCCCTCCTCTCCCTCCTCCTCTTCCTCCTCCTCTTCCCACTCTCCCTCCTCGTCGTCCTCCTTCTCCACTCCCTCCTCCTTCTCCTCCTCTCCCTCCTCCTCCTCGTCCCCCTCCTCCTGCTCCTCCTCCTGCTCCTCCTCCTCCTCTTCGTCCTCCTCCTCCTCCTCCTGCTCCATTTCCTCCTCCTCCTCCTCCTCCTCCTCCTGCTCCATTTCCTCCTCCTCCTCCTCTTCCTCCCCCTCCTCCTCCTCTTCCTCCTCTCCCTCCTCCTCCTGCTCCTCCTCTCCCTCCTCCTCTTCCCCCTCCCCCTCCCCCTCCTCCTCCTCCTCCTCCTCCTCCTCCTCCCCCTCCTCCTCCTCCTCCTCCTCCTGCTCCTCCTCCTTTTAAGAAGCTCCTATTTTATCAGAGAGAAAACAGCAAATACATAGAGCGAGGTGCAGCCCTCGAGCCTGGCTCTCCCTTCAGCCCGTCCCGAGGCCCCTCCCCGGCGGTGGCCCACAGGCCCAGGTGCAGGTGCCCGCGGGGCAGTGTAGAACCATAACCTCTAAGTTTCCAGCCCCGCCCGTGAGCCCCGAGACAGCCGGGCTGCGGCATGTACCCCCGGTCTGGAAGCAAAGCGGCATCTCCACTGGCCCCGCGCCCCTGCGGGAGGGGTGCGGCCCGCGCTAGAGGCCGCTGGGCCCGGGAAACACTGGAACTTCTCATCGTCTTTTCTGACTAAGCTCAGGTGCTGCCAGCGCCGCCTCCCGGGAGCTGGTTCTGCAGAACGTTGGGGCCTTCTCAGAGGGAAGAGCCACGCCAGGTCGGGCCCTGCCTCGAGCACCAGGTCTCAAGTCCGATGCCCGGGGCCCGCACGTGCACCCGTGGTGGTACTGCCAGCGCTGCTGCCTGGGAGGACCTGGCACCTCAGGACGTGCCGCAGTGGGGCCAGCAGGGCCGGGAGGGGCGTGTGGGCCCGAGGGAGCGGCCGTGGGCACATGGGGGGCGGGGACGGGGAGGAAGGACTGAGCAGGGGGCTGCCGCCCTCCTGGGCTGAGTCCTCTGGGCTGGGCTCGGGCCTTCTCCAAGGGCCGTGACGGAGACCCGGGTGGTTGCGCCCCCCCCGTCCAGGAGGTCCCAGGCCCCGGGGGTCTGGGCCGCTCACTCTGCAGAGTCGCCCACTGGGGTTCTCATGCTCGGCCCGGCCCTTCTCCCGGGACCCGCTGCTGGGGTCCCCGGGTGGGGCAGGGTGCAGGGACGCCCTCCCCAGGCTGCGTCTCACGCTGCCCCAAGGCGACCTGAAGTCCCGTAAAAACATTCCAGAACATTCCCGGGGTGCCTGGCGCCATCGTCTGTTCTGTCTGGGCGGAGGCTTCGGGGCCCTGCGGGGGGGGGGGGGGGGAGCGGCCCGTCTCGGGCGTGTGTGCTCACGAGCCGTTTCTCTGCCCAGCGGGCAGGTGCGCACAGACCCCACCCTGGTCCCTGGGCCTTGGCACCCCCTGCTGCCCCCCGTCCCCACGGCCCTGCCAGCGCTGCTCTCAGTCCTCACGCGTCTGGGACTCGGGTTCGAGTCTCCACATGGAGCCACGGGGCGTGTCCGTGATCTGTCCGGGGTGGGTCGCCCTCACGGGAGCGGGGGTGCCTTCCCCTTAGCCCACCTGGGACGTCGGCGCCTGGCGGGTCACGTCCCCGTGAGCACAAAGCCGGGGACGAAAAAGCTCAAACGGTTTCCTAGAAAAAGCGTTTTTTGAAAATGGGATTTTCTTTCCAATTTCCAGGAAGTGAGAACAATCCTGCTGAACACCGTTGTTCGCAAGACCCCAGGGTCCCCTCCGGGGCTGTTCATTGCGGCCATCCCCGAAGAGGTGGCATGGAAATATGTGCTTTGAAGCTTGGGCCTCCATAGCTGCTTCTGTGATCTTTCTTTTTTTGGGGGGAGGGGCAAGCATTGATGCATCTGGAACGACTTTCTCAGCGAGGTCACGCGGGTCACCCTGGCAGGGGGCAGCCTTCCCGTATCCCCGCCCACGCCGACAGCTCTGCCCGCCCCGCGCCCGGCCGGGGCCACACCGTGTCCAGGGGCCTCACCCCCGTGTGCTTAATCTCTGCCCGTCTGAGTGGTCACACACGTGAGTTTCTGCCCCGACGTCTTCCCCTCGGCGAGATCCCGCCTGCTCCGGCAGGCGGAGTCTCTGCGGGTGGGACAGTGGCCGTGAGTCTGGCTGGGCAGGACGCGCTGCCTTAGGGACGCCCCGACCTGCGACCCGCGTGTGCCAGGCACGGCCCCGTCTGCGGGGGTCCCAGGCAGGGCGGGAGCAGGGGGCTGTGTCTGTGGAAAGGCGTCTGCCCGTCCCGCCGGGCCTCACCCCTCCCTCGGGCGTCCCAGGCCCTCGTCCGGCTTCTGACTCTGTGGTGACGAGCCTGGATCAGCCTGACTTCCAGGGGCTTCCCAGTGGGCTTGGCCGCCCGAGACCCCCCTGAGCCGCCTCGGAGCGGCTGATTGCAGCCGTAATTACAGGGCTCCGTGCCACGGAAATGGTAAATAGCCTGACAATGTAATTTGCACTCATTTATGATACAGTAGCTCATTACGGCTCGGCTCCAGCCCCTTCATTAGTAGGCTCGGCTGCTTCTGAGGGGCCCTTCCGTGGGCTCCCTCTGATCCCCAGATCGCAGACGCACTCCGGGGGGACGGGCGGGCGCTCGGCGGTGGGCGCGGGCCAGCGGGGGGCTTGGGCTGGATGCAGCTCGGAGTGTGATGACTGACCTCTGACTCGCCACCAGAGGCCTCCTGGGACCCAGGCCAGGCGCAGAGGCAGGGGCGGCTGCTCCTGAGCTGATGCGAGGGGCCCGGGGCCACAGGCTGGCCAGGGGGCGTTTCCTGAGAGCCGCTGAGGGTGCGGGGCTCCGGGCACTCCTGGGTTCCACACACGGGCCCAGAGCTGTGAGAGAAAGTGGGTGTGAGAGTGTGTGTGAGAGTGTGTGAGTGTGTGCTCGAGTGTGTGCGTGCGAGAGTGTGTGTGCAAGAGTGTGAGCATGTAAGAGTGTAAGAATGTGTGAGAGTGCGTGTGTGAGATTGTGAGTATGTGTGTGCTCAAGAGAGTGTGCATGTGAGTGTGTGTGTGTGCGAAAGTGTGTGTGAGAATATGTGTGTGCACGCGATAGTGTGTGTGCAAGAATGTGTGTGTGAGAATTTGTGTGGGTGAGTGTGGGCATGTGTGCATGCAAGAGAGTGTGTGTGTGCTAGAGTGTGTATAAGGATGTGAGAGAGTACATGTGTGAGACTGGGAGTGTGTGCGCTCAAGAGGTTGTGCGAGAGTGTGTGTGCATGTTGGGTGTGTGTGTGAGTGCGTGCAAGAGTGTGTGCATGGAGTATGTGCACGTGGAGAGCATGTGTGCAAGGGTGCGTATGTGAGTGTGTGTGTGTGCCAGTGTGTGAGAGTGCATTTGCAAGACAGTGTGTGTTTCGGGGGTGCGTGTGCGAGGGTGTGTGAGGGTGAGGGAGTGTGCGTGTCAGTGGCGTTGGGGTTTGGGTGTGTGGTCACCGTGTGGGCTGCCCTGCCAGCCTGCCCCCGGGGTGGGGGCTGAAGGACACGCGTGCAGGGACTGGCCCCACTCGGGCTCAGGCACACCCCGGCCATGTGGCCACGTGGGGGCGACGCGGCCTCTGTGGAGGGCCGGGGGTGAGGCCGCCGGGGGGTGGGGCCGTGTGCTCGGGACCACGGGCCCCCGGCAAACACATCCTCGGGAAGCGCCGTCTCGGGGGTCTGCTGGGCCGCCCGGGAGCAGGGTCGCCCCCCGCCCCGACGTCCCCACGGGCAGGGCCGTCTCTCACCCACTCCCGTGGCCCTGACCGCCTGCCCAGGAGCCGGGTCAGAGCAGGAAGGAACCGGAGAGGAGGGCCCAGACGTTTCCCAGGAAACGGGGCGGGACCCGGTGCCCTAACCGGGGGCCCGAGACCTTAGTGGCCCCCGGCGTCTGTGCCAGGAGGGACGGAATCAAGTTCCAAGTCGACGAGGCGTTGACCCTGCAGGGGCACTCGGTCACTGGCCAGGGAAGGGTCACGGTGCTGATGGACTCAGGGCCCCCCGCCCCCTTGGTGGTCGCCCTGGCTGTGGGGGTCACCGAGTCAGACCCTCGAACACTCCGGAAGGCAGACAGCAGCCCTGGCAGGTCCACGTGGCACAGCCGCCCTGGGGAGTGGGGGGCTCGGGCGTGGGCGGCCCTGGGGTCGAGCCTGGCCGCCCGCTGAGCGAGAGGCGCCTGGGCGCTGGGCCTGCCCCCCGGGAGCAAACGTCTGCCCAGTGCCTGCATGCAGTGACGTTCAGGACAGTTGGAGCAAGAGGGGAGCACTGTTCGGAGCATGAGGGAAACTACTTGGAGTGTGAAGGGAGCACTGCTCGGAGCATGAGGGGAGCACTGCTTGGAGCGTGAAGGGAGCACTGTGCTGTAGTTTAAAGCGTGGGTTTGGGTCAGGGACTGGGGAACCGGAACCATCCCTGGATCAGGAGCGTCTGTTCTCGTCTGCCCGCCTGGCACTGGGTCCGCCGCGCCGTGTAGCTGACGGAGCAGAAATGGGCCCAGGTGGGGCGAGTGCTCGCCGGGAGAATCGGGCTGATTAGTCTCTTCTCCGCACAGCCCGGCGCCTGCTATTCTGCTGATGGGGCCTCATCACCGGCGCGGCCGTTCCCTTCCTCCAGCCCAATCATTTTTTGTGATCTTCAGCTACTTCTTGCTTCCTCCCAGTGCTCGGGCGCAGATATTCTGGGGGAGTTGAGAAGGTTCTTCCCTGGCTCCTCCAGGACTGAGGGAGCGGAGGGCTCGCGGCTGGCCAGGGAAGCGACTCGTCCTTACCGTGAGGAGAGCGTTGCAGGAGGGACTGGACACCCCCTCCCTTAGTAGGTTTTTTTGTTTGTTTGTTTTGTTTTGGGTCACACCCGGCGATGCTCAGGGGTTACTCCTGGCTCATGCACTCAGGAATCACTCCTGGCGGTGCTCAGGGGACCCTATGGGATGCTGGGAATCGAACCTGGGTTGGCTGCATGCAAGGCAAACGCCCTACCTGCTGTGCTATGGCTCCAGCCCCCTCCCTTAGTAGGTTTATAAGCAAGGCCAGCAGTAGGCGCTCGAGGGGAGGAGGGGACGCGAGCGCCCACAGCCCTGGCTCTGGGGAACGGCGGCCTAGAGGGCCAGAGGGAAGCGCAGAGGCCGGAGCTGCAGAGATGGGGAGCAGGGCTGAGGAGAGCCAAGGCTCCTGTTGGGGACTGCTCAGGACCCTGAACAAAAGAGGACCCCGAAACCTTTACCCTGGACAAACCGGAAAATTCCATTACCAGCTTTGCATGACCTGAGGCAAAGGTGCCCTTGTGACAAAGGAAATAGCCAAACTCAAGAGGTAAAAGTAGCCCAGGGCAGTTAACTGAGAGACCCCATAAAGCCCTAAAGTAGAATACCTTCCTCTACCTTGTGCCTTCCTCCTGCCAGATGCTCCTGCCAGATAAACCCTTGCCTTCCTCTCCCCACTATTTCTCAATCTACTCTTGAAGAATGTTGTAAGCCCACCTAATACACCCCGAACCTTTCCTTATTTGGTCTGAGAAGACACTTCCCTGATGATTGACAACTTATGTACCAACCCCCTGCTAAGGAAAGTATAAAACCAGCGTGGCAGTTAATAAAGTTGCCCTTGATCGGCATGTGTCGTCTTGGGCCCCCTATTTATTATCCTCACTAGTTTTATTTCAGGTCGGAACCGCTCACAGAACCCACCCAATTAGGAGCGCTTTCCACTGTTGTCTCTCCGCGGGCCGGAGAGATCTCCAGGGGAAAGCGCAGGCTCCCCCAGACAGACGAGACCCCCGAGTGGTCTAGGCCCCCTGCCTCGGCCCTGGACACCGGCATCTCCCCTGGAGTTCCCTCGCACTGTCGGGCGCCCGAATCCTGCCCTCGTCGCCCGGCGAGTCTAACCGGCTACACACAGACAGGGAAGGCGTCACCGTCTCTGCTCTCCTTGGGGTTGAAGGTCCTGGAAGTCGCTGGGGGGAGGGGGGGGTCTGCTAGGTGACCGGGAGACCCGGCAAGGCAAGCGACCTGGCGAGCTGCCAGAGGCGGAAACCTGCGCCCATGCGTGTCCCCGGGCGGGCGGGAGAAGGGCGGGGGTGGGGGGGGATGCAGCCTTGGGGGGCAGGGAGGGGGGCGCACAGCCCCGGGCACCCAGTGCCAGGAGCCGCGCCTCCGGGCCTGCCTTTGCCTTCCGTGTGGCTAACTCCGGCCACCTGTGCTCGCGGGCTCCGGGCTCTGCCCAGGGAGAGCTGCCCAGAGCCGCCGCGCCCCCGCGCCTCCGAGGGTGCCTCCGTCAGATGGGCGCCTGGCTGGAGCGCCCCGGGACCAGCTTCAAGGGGCAATTGAGTCTCACCTCCCCAGGTGGCTCATTTTGTGTTTTCCACATGAGAATGTGGCAGGAAGAATGTATCCTTTTGGATTTGAAATAATCAAACCTTGATCTCGGAGAGGAGGCGCCAAGTGAGGGGTCCCTCGCCGCCCAGCGGCGGGAACTGACCCCCACCCGGGGCTCCGGGCGCCCCTGCAGGAAGCGCCACCCCCTGCGCAGGCCCCCACGCTCGCGTCTGGCTGCTGGTGGCTCCGTGGCTTATTGCATTGCTCTTGGATGCAGAAGTAACCTGGGGCTGGGCTGAAGGAGACTTTCCCAGTGGACATCGGCGGCCAGCACGGACCAGGCCAGCACGGGCCCCCCAGCGGTGAGCGAATCCCGCCTCGTCGCATTCGAGACCTTCCAGAGAGCCGAGTATCCGGCCAATAGTTGAGGCGTCTCTCCAAAGCAGCAAGCCTGAAGACAGCTCGCAGGGAGAGCGGTGACAAAGGGACCGCCAGGGAACGGGCTCTGGTTTCGGAGTCAGACGCGTCACTGCTTCAGCAGGGCCTGTGGCTCGTCCGTGGGAACGGAACCGGGTTTTGGCGGGATCCACGCAGGGTCCGTCTGGACCTCAGGGTCCCCGGGGAGCCACTTCTTCTCGAGAGCTACAGGGAGCGAGGCCGGCCACACCGCAGCCCCCACGGGAGCCTCCTTTCGGGGAAAAGGCGCTCGCCGATCCCGCCCGCCCCGGCTGGACACCGTCCCCTCGGGCCTGGCTGTCCCCGCCACCGCAGAGACGTGAACCGTGCGGATCCTGGGTGATCTGTCGGAGACGGCCCAGACTCAGGGCGTGGGCTGCCGTGGGCCGCCGAGGGGGGCCCGGCACGGAGCACAGGGAGGAATGTTCTAGAGCTGGGTGAGCGGCAGGATGTGGAGGAACAAAATAACGGAATGATGAGGCTGTCATGTCTCTTCACGGGTCCCACCCCCTGCCCCGCCCCGTGTGAGGCCGGGGCCCAGCCGTGCTCTGCGGCCTCGTGGCCTCGTGGCACCTGGGCCTGCGTGACCCTCTCGAGGGGCGACGAGGCGGGTCCCCAGGGCTGTGCGTCTGCCCTGCGGCTCAGCACTGTGTCCCCTCGTGTTTTCTCACAACAGCGATGGGCCACTCGGAACCCCCTGAGCGTCCGGGGCATCTGCCTCATCAGTTGGCCCGGGGGTGGGGGCAGAATCGCTCGTGGCGCGTGCGGGGGACCCGGGCCACCAGCCCCGGGCGCTGTGTCTCCCACCCTCAGCAGCGGATGGTTCCAGCACTTACCGGGAAATGCGTCCGTACAACCAGGCGTTTGCTGGTCGCGGAAGGTCGTTGCTCAACGTATTTTTTTCATTCACAAATTCTCAGGATGATCCACTGCCCCAGTATTAGTCACCGTCGGGCAAGTATGAAGGCAAATTTTATGTTTAAGGATTTTGCAAGAGAAATGTTTTCACAGCTGCGAGCTGCTCATGTTCTCCATTTACCGAAGGTGCATCCCGAGGGATGATTAGACAGAAGATTCAAGAGGATTTGTTTGCAGAGCCGGATTTGAGACCCGGAGCCTTGCACTCAGGACCGACTCGCTTTCCTGGCTCCAGAGCCACTTTTCACATAAACCAATTTTGTTTCTTTTTTGTTTTTCTTTCTTTTTGGGTCACACCTGACAATGCACAGGGGTCACTCCTGGCTCATGCACTCAGGAATTACTTGGCAACCCAATGGGATGCTGGGAATTGAAGCCGGGTCGGCCGTGTGCAAGGCAAATGCCCACCCGCTGTGCAATCACTCCAGCCCCACATAAACCAATTTTGAAAATAAAAAATAATCCTAATAGAATTTAAATCTTACAAAGACCACAAGTCCTCAGCCTTATGCTCCGGTGCCGAGATTGTTTTTTTTAGGTAACGCTCTCTTTTCAAAAAAGTTTACCGAAAATATAACAAAAGCACAAATAACTTAGAAGACGAGTTATAAAAGCAGCAGGCGCAATAAAAGTCTGGAGATCTCAGATGCCGAAGGCGAGAGCTTGTTCACACCCGCGATTGATCCGGGCAAGCCAGGCGCTGCGCTCGCCAGCAGTTCATTTCAGGGCTCAGCTCTCTGGCCGGCCACCTGGGGCAGAGTTTATGGGGGCCTGCAGAGGCGAGGGGGGCCGTGCCCACCCCAGGCCCCCTCCCGGTCCCCCAGGGGCCTTCACCTCGGCATCGAGGGGCTCCTGGGGGCCTCCTCAGCGGGAGGACGGGACCCCCACCAGCTTCCCTGGGGTCCCTGCCTGATGCCCTTGGCCAAGGGCTTGTTCCCCTGCCGAGGGCTTCCAGAAGCTTCCAGCAATCCCTTCTCTGGGAGAGGAGGTGGGGTGGAGGCCTAGTCCTGGTTTCACGGCTGCCGGGGGCACGGGGGTCCCAGGAGAGCCGGAGGAGACGCCTGTGCGTGTGGCAGGTGAGCGGAGGGCCCGGTGCGGCCCAGACAGCTCAGGGAGTGGCTTGCTCTGGCTCCTTGGGGTGGGGGCTGCAACTGGCGCTCCCGGGACAGCTGCAGGCGGGGGCGAGGGCCAGTCCGGGCCCTGGGGCCTGAGGGGCCGCCCCACTGTCCTGCTTCTGGCTCCCTGGGACACCCTAATAGGACCTTTGTGCCCCCCGGGGTGGGGTGATTGCCGGGGACCCCCGCGGGGCGTCTGGGCCCTCCCAGTACTGGCCCGGCTCGGGGAGGAGGGGACGAGGGTCCGGCCCGAGCCCCGTCGCACGCAGCCTTGCTCGGGAGCTTCTGGCTGGGCGAGCCTGCGGGAAGAGTCGGGGCTGCCGGTCGCCATGGCAACAGTTCTCGGTGCCTCCCAGGATCCGATCCCTCCCTGTCTTCACGGCAACCCCAGCAAATGTCATGGGCGCCGGCCGGGGGAGGGCTGCGGGGGAGGGCAGCCGACACGCCCAGCACGGCCAGCGCCAGTGGACGGTGTGCACACGAGGCCCCGGAGCCCAGGAGAGGCCCGTTGGCAGGGAGACCGGGAGCGCCGGCCTCTTCCTCTCCTCACGTCCCCATAGCCGAGGCCCGGGGCAGAGCAGCCCGCGGGCAGGGGTGAGGGGTGAGGCTGAGCGCCGGGGCCGGGTGGCAGGTGCCGGAGAGGACATGAGTGTCTGAGTCAGGGCAATGCGCCAGCTCTCGGGGTCTCCAGGCCAAAGGGGCAGCTGCCCCTCACGGCCACCGAGTCGGGCCCGACCCTCAGCCCTGGCCGGATGCGGGAAGCAAAGCCGGGCAGGGTGGGGGGGTGGGGGGACCCCAGAGTCCCGTCCGCTCACCCCGCCGAGCCGGGGACTGGCCGCCAGCGTCAGACATGGCCGTGCGGGTTCCTGCAGGGATGCGGAGTCGAGCCAAGCCGCCCGCTGTGGCTGGACACGGCCCGTCTCAGGAGGGGCCTCAGGGCCTCCTGCGCCCACCGGTGGCCAGCGCCTCCCGGCCAGCTGTGGCCAGCCCCCCCGAGCCTGCTGTGGCCAGCCCCCCTGAGCCCGCTGTGGCCAGCCCCCCCGAGCCCGCTGTGGCCAGCCCCCCTGAGCCCGCTGTGGCCAGCCCCCCCTGAGCCCGCTGTGGCCAGCCCCCCTGAGCCCGCTGTGGCCAGCCCCCCCGAGCCCGCTGTGGCCAGCCCCCCTGAGCCCACTGTGGCCAGCCCCCCTGAGCCCGCTGTGGCCAGCCCCCGGCCAGCGCCCCTCGCGCCTTGCTGGGACAAGGCCAGCCGAGGAGGTGCCGGGGTCTCGGGCAGCTCGTGTGGTGCTGGCCGGCAGCTCCCGTGGGGCCTTCTGGCGACGAGCCAGGGCCGCGCCGTCCTTGTCTCTGTCCTCGCAGGGGAGGGGACGCGGGTCTGCCTCTCTGAGGAGGCGGCGCGGCAGCTCCTGAAGATGGAGCGGCCCTGTGAGGGCGCCCGCCCTGACTGAAGGGCATGGCCGGGCGGGCGTCCCCGGGCCGCCTGCAGATGTCCTTCTTCCTCCGCCGGGCTGCGCGCCCGCTCCGTGACGCGCCAGGGCACGGCGGGCGTACGCCCCCCTCCGAGCCTCTCCGGGAAACTGCCGTTTGCGGCGTGTCCGGCGGATTAACATGTCACAGCTGGCCGCGGCCGCTACCAGGAGCACTGAGAGGATTCAACGCCGTGACACGGCCCCTTGCTGGCAGTGGAAACATCGCTCTCCGCCGGAGTCTCCCCCACCGCGTCCCCCAGCCGCCCGCCCTCGCCCGCCCTCGCCCAGGGCGCCCCTGTGCAGACGCGCCTGGAGCAGACGTGTTTGACGGGATTAATATGCACGTCCTGCGCGGAGACGGATCGTGTTTAATGGTGCGTGAAATTGCTCCGGTCTGTGAAGTTCGGGGCACGGCAGCGGCCCTGCCCGCCCGGCCTCGAGGCCAGACTCCGGCGACCCGGCGCGGGGGTCTCGGGGCCGGGACCTGAGCGGGCCCAGGGCTGGTGCCTCCCCACCCCCCCCCCGCCACC
Source organism: Sorex araneus (assembly GCF_027595985.1). Classification (NCBI taxonomy): domain Eukaryota; kingdom Metazoa; phylum Chordata; class Mammalia; order Eulipotyphla; family Soricidae; genus Sorex; species Sorex araneus. Next base: position 1,608,979 of record NC_073310.1, on the reverse strand, counting down.
TCCCGTCTCTACTCAACGTCCCCGGGCAGTCGGGACCCAGCCTGTGTCCTGTCGCTGTCCCCTGCCCCCCACGCCTCACCAGGAGGAGGGCCCAGCGGAGTGACCGCTGGGCTTGGGGAGGCCACGGCGTGTGTCCGCTCGGGAGAGCCCAGGCCTCCCCGGTCAGCCGTCCAGCAGGAAGCCGGGCCCTGCCCGCCTGCTCCCCACAGCAGGTCACCCCCTTGCCTTACTCGGGGGCCTCCCCAGCCAGGCGCAGGGGCCCCGGGGCCACGCCGGCTGCACTCGGCCGCCTGACCAGAGCCTGAGGTCCTGGTGGCTCTGGGGACCACCTGGCCCACCCCAGAAGTGCTCGGGAACTCCAGCCCCCCGAGGTGCCAAGAGAATCACATGAGCTCAACCAGGGCTGGACCCGAGCAAGGCAAGTGCCCGAAGCTCCGTCCTCTGTCCGGCCACTCCCGGGAGGGCGGGGACACTCCTGTCCCTGCCACCTTCTCTGGTTCTCAGTCCGCGGGGGGTGCGCTGACGGGCTCGAGCACACAGGGCTCCCCACGGCCCCCGTCCTGGGCCGACACCCAGAGCCACCGTCGGCTCAGTCTCTGCGGGGACTCGGGCGGGGGTGGGGGCCCCTCTGCTGCCCCAGACGCCCGAGGCTGCCTGGACACCGGGTCACCGGCTTCTGCACCTGTGCGAGAGTGAACATGACGGCGGGGAAGCCCCCCACGGGCTGGCCCCCTTGAGGAGACCCAGGAAAAGGCCCCGGCTTCTAGCAGGCTGGCGAGGGGCTCCGCTCCTGGTCCCTCAGGGTGGGGCCCGCAGGGGCCCCGAGGCGGCCGAGGGCTCCCTGTCAACTCTGGCGACCTCAGGCTTAGAGAAGAGGATCAGGGGCTTACTCGGGTTTCCATTAAGTCAGGCATCTCCTGAGAAGCTTTTACAAAGCTTCCGGCTCGTGCCCTGGAGGAAGGCGCGGGCCGAGGCCTGCGGGGAGTGTTGGACTAACAGGAATGTCATTAACGTCATTAGTCTCTGGCCCGGTAAATGTCACCGCGCCCGCTCCATTAGCCGCACTTGTCCCCGGGAAGAGGAGATCAGAGCGCAGAGAGGGCCGGGGCGGGAGCCCGCGGCGACCAGTCTGAGGGCAGCTGGGGCCGGCCGGGTGCAGCACACGGGCACACACGTGTGCAGACACGCCTCCACACGTGCACGTTCGAGTGCGTGACTGGCGTGCCGCCAGGGCTCCTCGGTTGGGTCACCTGGAAAGTCTTTGCTGGTGTCGCCGAGACTGTCTGGCCGGGTGCCGAGGGCCAGGTCTGTCCCTGACCTTCTACCCCGAGCAGAGACCCTCCGTGCCTGTCCCCCGGGCAGGGAAGCTGCGCGTGTCGGCTCGGGCGGGGGTGGGGGCGCCTGCTCCAGCGAGGGGCCCACGCATCTCCGGGGCCTCACGGTGATCCCCAGACACCAGGCCGGGGGTGGGGGGTGCGAGTCCCTGGGAGGGGGCGGTGGCCGCCACCCTGGTCTCGCCCTGCCGCCCGCCCGGCCTCGGCTGTGCTCCTGAGCAGGCGGGTTTCCCCCGGGCTCCCCTCACTGAGTGTCGGACCTGCCCCGCCCCCCTCCCCCGACCCCCCCCACTTCAGCTCTAGCATTTCCCCCCTCAGGACGGGCCCAGCTCCAAAGGAAGCCGCCTACGGTCGCCAGCTCTGGTGACTCGGCGACTAAACCACTGGTGGGGGATTGGCCCGAGGGGCACAGCCTGGCCGACACGGGGCCCCCCCGCAGCCCTGCTCCCTGTGCAGCTCTGTCCACTCCAGGAACAAAGGCTGAGGAGCGGCCGGTAGCTCGGACATTCCTGCCTCTTCTCAGATGCTTACGTTCCCCGAGCACTTCCTGAGTGCTCGAGCCATCAGCATTCACGGCGTCCTCGAGGACGGGGGCCAGACCTCCCGTGGATCGATCCCCTCCAGCAGGACCTCCGGATCAATGGGAACGAGGGGAGGAATAATGAGGGGCTCGCTGCTGTCCAGGCAGGCGGGGGCCGCGGGGGTGACGGGGGGGGGCATCACCGCTCTGGGGGTGGGCGAGGGAGAGGGAGTCGCCGTCCGCGGCTCTCCCTCACGCAGGGACAGGAGCCAGGGTGCAGCCGCCTTCCTGGCCTCTGCATCACTCATCCGTCCACGGGGACGGTGGGCTGCGGGAGCCGGTGAGGGTGAGGTGGGGCCAGGCGCCCCCAGCAGCTCAGGCTCGCTCCCACGTCACGCCGGCCTGCCCCCCCAAGACCACCCAGAGCAGCCGGGCGCTCACAAACGGTTTCCTCACTGTGGGTCCAAGTAAGTGACCAAGAAACAGACTCAGGAGGAGCCAGAGCGTCCCCTGTGAAGGCCAGCAGGGCCCGGCAGGCAGGACCCGGCACCCAGGACCCGGCAGGCAGGACCTGGCACCCAGGACCCGGCACCCAGGACCCGGCAGGCAGGACCCGGCACCCGGGACCCGGCATCAGGCCGGGCCAGCCCGTTCGGGCCTCGCTGAGCCACCACTGTCACTTGTCTGCCTTATTTTAAGGAGAATGGCCCTGCTGGATCCGAGTGCAGACAGGAACCGCCAAGGGCCCTTTCTGAGGGTGCCGCATGCGCCGTCCCAGAGGAGACCCCGGGGGCTGGGCTGGGCTTAGAGGCCTGAGCGTGGTTCTGTGTGGGGGCAGCCTCGGGGGACCCTCCTGTCCCCCTAAACCTTCCCGGGTGTGGCCCCAGCCAGAAAGGCAGCCAAGCCACTGTTCACGAGTATTTAATCACAGAAACATGGGCATAAACGACGCTTTCAGTGACGACCGGCACCTGGCCAGTGACACTAAGGAAGAAGACGGCACCTGGACTCATGCCGGCCAAGGCCCGGCCTCGGGGTCTCCTTCAGGGTCTGCGGGGAGTGAGACGGGAGGCGTTTGCCGGCAGCACCAGCCCTTGGGAGGAGCCATTTATTAACGACTCAGGCGGGTCGGTGTCTGTTCCTCCGTCCAGCGCGCCCGTGGACAGACTGGGCTGCGGGGCGGGGGGGGGCCCAGCTCCTCCGGGGCAGGCGTAGGCGCGGGCTGGTGACCCGGCCGGGGCGGAGGCGGAGGGCACAGGTGTGTGCATCCGTGGGGGCGCAGGGCGCTGGCCTACGGCCCCCTGCAGAGCTGGCTGCCCGCTCCCCCGAAGCCAGGCAGGAGTGACCCCCTCCTGCAGGGACCGGAGCTCGCGCCACAGCCCGGCGGCCTCTGAGTCCTGGTCCTCCCCCTCCAGGCGTCCCCCTCGGCCACTCCTGCGCCAGAGACTGGACGTGGCACATCAGGCCGGAGCTGGTCTGGGCCAGCCTGGAGACGGCGTCGGCCAGGCCGGCCACGTCGAGGGCTGTCCACTCGCCGGACACGCGGTCCAGGAGGGCGCGCTTCCCCCGCACCCACGCCGCCAGGGCCCGGGCCAGCTGCCGCTCGCAGCGGGCACGGACGGACCAGCCTGGCCAGGAGCAGGAGGCCCAGCAGGAGGCCCGGGCCGGGCAGGCCCGCGGCCACGTGGAGGGCGTCTGAGGGCAGCAGCCCCGCCACAGACTCGCCCAGGGCCTCTCGGCTCGGGCCAGTGCGGGCAGCCAGCTCAGGGCCAGCATCCACGGGCGCTGCCGGTTGCCACGGCGCCCCACGGTCCGCCCGGAGCCTGCCCTGGGGCTGTGGTGGGCGGGGGAGGGGCCTGGCTGGAGCCGGCGGCTCCCCTCCCCCGACACAGAAGCCCAGAAGGACAATTGCAGCCAAAGAAACGGAAATTTTTAAACTTTTAATTTAATTAATTAATTATTTTTGGTCACACCCGGCGATGCCCAGGGTGACTCCCGGCTCTGCAATCAGGAATCTCTCCTGGCGGTGCCCGGGGGCCCTGTGGGATGCTGGGGATGGGACCTGGGTCGGCCGTGTGCAAGGCAAACATCCTGCCCGCTGTGCCCCCTGGCAGTGCTCAGGGCCACTCTCTGCACTCGGGATCACCCCTGGAGGGACGCAGGGGACCCTGCGAGGCGCCGGGGGTCACACCGGGTCTGCTGCTTTCGAGAGAGGCACCTGCCCCCGGAGCTGTCTCTCGGGACCGGGAATCAAGGCGTTTCAAAAGCAGACACGGGCTCACGGGGAAGGCGATCCCAGGGCGCAGGCCAGAGAGGCCGGAGCCGCAGGCCGGGTCCCGTGTGGCCGTGGATTCAGCCGAGGACCAGGTCACACGTGTCTCAGCACCTGTGGGGGTCGGCAGATGCAGACGGTCACCACGGCTGTGTCTGGGCAGGGCGCGGAGGAAAGTGACCGACTCACACCAGGCCTCGGGGAGGAGGAACAGAGGGAAGAGCGGAGCCGAGCTGGAGAGGAGAAGCAGGAGGACGTGTGCTGGGCTGGTTGGACTCCACAAGGAGAAAACTGCCGACCCCGCCAAGGAATGGGGGGAGGAAACAAACAGAAACTTCCCCAAAGAAGGAATCCGGATGGCCGAGAGACACATGAGAAAATGCTCGACATCACTAACCATCAGGGAGATGCAGATCAAAACAATGAGGTACCACCTCACACCACAGAGACTGGCTACATCCAAAAGAACAAAAGCAACCGGTGTTGGCGTGGATGTGGGGAAAAAGGGGCTCTCCTTCACTGCTGGTGGGAATGCCGACTGGTCCAGCCCTTTTGGAAAGCAATATAAACGATTTTCAAAAAATTAGAAATTGAGCTCCCATTTGACCCAGCAATACCACTTTTGGGAATATATCCTGGAGAGGCAAAAAGGTATAGTAGAAATTACATCTGCATTTCTATGTTTATTGCAGCAATGTTTACAATAGCCAGAATCTGGAAAAAACTGGAGTGCCCCAAAACAGATGACTGGTTAAAGAAACTTTGGTACATCTACACAATGGAGTACTATGCAGCTGTTAGAAAAGATGAAGTCATGAACTTGGCATATAAGTGGATCAACATGGAAAATATCATGTTGAGTGAAATGAGTCAGAAAGAGAGAGAGAGACAGACATAGAAAGTTTGCACTCATCTGTGGAAGATAAAGTACCAGAATGGGAGACTAACGCCCAGGAGTAGTAGAGATAAGGGCCAGGAGGTCTGCCCCACAGCTTGGAAACTGGCCTCACATGCTGGGGGAAAAGGCAGCTCAGATAGAGAAGGGAACACCAAGTAGAGGAGGTTGGGAGGACCCACTCGGGTTGGAAGATGCGAACTGAAAGTAGAATATAGATCGAACATGAAGCCCACTCAATAAATACCTCTATTGCAAACTACAACACCCAAAGGGAGAGAGAACAGAAGGGAATGCCCTGCCGCAGAGGCGGGGTGGGGTGGGGGCATGGGGTGGGGTGGGGTGGGGGAAGGGACACTGGGAACATTGGTGGAGGTGAATGGGCACTGGTGGAGGGATGGGTCGACGGTCACTGCATGAGTGAAATGCAAACACAGAAGTTCGTAAGTTTGTGACTGTACATCACAGTGATTCTCTAATAAAACATTTTGAAAAAAGAATATGTGCTGGGGAGAAGGGGGAGGAGCCACGGCGCCCGCAGGGGCGAGGCTCGACTCCGCGGTCGCTGAGTGTGGGACCCCCCGGCCGGAGCCAGCAGCAGGCGAAGCTGCTCAGAGAGTGCTTTTGGCCTGACCCTGGACTAAAGGAGAAATAGCTGGTGTTTGTCAGCACTTGCTGGAGCAGAATCGCTCTGGGGAGGGCGCGAGTCGCGGCTGCTCTCGGTCCGGGCGATGTTTGCAGGAAGACGCTCTCCGAGAATCATCCTGAGGTAGAAACTGGAGAATATTTCTGTTTGTGCACTTTCCTGGGAAATGCATAAACATATCTGGAGATAAATTAGAAACTGTCAGTGATAAAAATACTTAAAATCAGTGCAAAAAATATTGTCTTAGTAATAAGATTATTCTCAAACCTGGCTATTTTTTCAATATGTATTTGCCCTGCCAAGCCTAAATTATATTTTGATTCTATGCATTTGAACAAAAGCACACATGCATATCACATATACCCTTGGTTCTGGAAATTATTACTCAGGAATATAATAAAAGATGTGGGAAATAATAGCATGACAGGAAATTTATCAAAAATTATTTATATTAGAAAACAGAAGAGAAATGTAAGTGTCTTATAAGAGGAGGCCCATGAGACAAATTATAGCTCCAGCGTATAATGGATGATCAGCCATCGTAAGACTCATATTGAAAAGTAATTGTGAAGATCTCAGCGCGGCGACAATGCACAGCTAATTGGAAAGAAAATCACCGAGAATCACAGACACAGGCCAACCCGGCTTCCTGCTCTGCGGGCTGAGCAACTGGCGACGTTTACACAGCTTGGCTGTTTAGCTCTGAGGTTGGGATGGCTGGAGTCAGCCGCGAGTGTGTGTGGGATGGAGGGCGGGCGGGACAGAGAAGGGACCAGGATGGCAATGATAGTTGGGGTGATCGCTGGACAGGAACTGAGGCTTTTAAAGCAGGTAAGGGATGTTCCCGATAACCTTCAGTATCAACATTGCAAATCACAGTGCCAAGAGGAGAGGGAGGGAGGGAGAGAGGGAGGGAGAGGGAGAGAGAGGGAGAGAGAGAAGGAGAAAGAGGAGAGAGAGAAGGAGAGGGAGGAGAGAGAGAGGGAGAGACAAGGAGAGAGAGAAGGAGAGAGGGAGAGGGAGAGAGAGGGAGAAAGAGGGAGGGAGAGGAAGAGAGGAGTAAAGGAGAGAGGGAGAGAGGAAGAGAGAGGGATAAAGAGAAGAGAGAGGGAGAGGGAGAGAGAGGAAGAGAGAGAAGGAGAGAGGGAGAGAGGGAGAGAGAGGGAGAGAGAAGGAGAGAGAGGAGAGAGAGGAGGAGAGAGAGGAGGAGAGAGAGGGAAAGAGAGGAAGAGAGAGGGATAAAGAGAAGAGAGAGGGAGAGGGAGAGAGAGAGGGAGAGAGAAGGAGAGAGAGAGGGAGAGAGGAGGAGAGAGAGGGAGAGAGAGGGAGAGAGAAGGAGAGAGAGGAGAGAGAGGAGGAGAGAGAGGAGGAGGGAGAGGGAAAGAGAGGAAGAGAGAGGGATAAAGAGAAGAGAGAGGGAGAGGGAGAGAGAGGGAGAGAGAAGGAGAGAGAGGGAGAGAGAAGGAGAGAGAGGGAGAGAGAAGGAGAGAGAGGGAGAGAGGAGGAGAGAGAGGGAGAGAGAGGAGAGAGAGGAGAGAGAGGGAGAGGGGAAGAGAGAGAGGGAGAGAGGGAGAGAAGGAGAGAGAGGGAGAAAGAGGAAGAGAAGGAGAGAGAGGGAGAAAGAGGAGAGAGGAGGAGAGAGAGGGAGAGAGAGAGGGAGAGAGAGGAGAGAGAAGGAGAGAGAGGAGGAGAGAGAGGGAGAGAGGGAGAGAGGAGGAGAGAGAAGGAGAGAGAGGAGGAGAGAGAAGAAAAGAGGGAGAGAGAGGAGGAGAGAGAGGGAGAGAGGGAGAGAGGGAGAGAGAGGGAGAGAGAGAGGAGAGAGAGGGAAGGAGGGAGGGAGAGGAAGAGAGGGAGAGAGAGAAGGGGAGAGGGAGAGAGAGGAGGAGAGAGAAGGGGAGAGGGAGAGAGAGAAGGGGAGAGAGAGAGAGAGGAGGAGAGAGAAGAAAAGAGGGAGAGAGAGAGGAGAGAGAGGGAAGGAGGGAGGGAGAGGAAGAGAGGGAGAGAGGGAGGGAGAGAGAGAGGAAGAGAGATGGATAAAGAGAAGAGAGAGAGGCAGAGTGGGAGAGTAGGAGAGAGGGAGAGAGAGAAGGTTAAAGAGAGGAAGAGAGAGAGAGAAGAAAAGCACCTGTAGAGGCAGGCAGGGGTGAGGTGGGGGTGCTGGGGGGGCCCCTGGGGACGCCGGTGCTGGGAAAGGGTCCCTGGTGGAGGGGCGGGTGCTGGAGCACTGTATGACTGAAGCCCGAGCATGAACAGCTGTGTCAGGGTCTATCTCACGGTGATTCAATAAAAACAGTCACTGTCACTGTCCTCCCGTTGCTCATCGATTTGCTCCAGCGGGCCCCAGTAACGTCTCCGTTGTGAGACTTGTTGTCACTGTGTTTGGCATATCGGATATGCCCCGGGGAGCTTGCCAGGCTCTGCCGTGCGGGCGGGATCCTCTCGGTGGCTTGCCGGGCTCTCCGGGAGGGGCGGAGGAATCGAACCCGGGTCGGCTGCGTGCAAGGCGAACGCCCTCCCTGCTGTGCTGTCGCTAAAAAAAAAAAATTACAAAATAAATGTATGGGAAGATTCTTGCTGGGGTGTTACAGGAGTCCAGGTCCAGGCGGGGAAGGAATGTCCCTTTTGCTGTTTTGTGGCCACACCCAGCGGTGCTCCTGGTGCTGTGCTCAGGGGTCACTCTTGATGGCGCTGGGCTGGACCCTGGGCCGTGTGCTGTCCGGCGGCTCGGCCCGGGACGCCCCTTCAGGCCAAGGCGCTGGGCGGAGCAGGCGGGACTCAGCGGGCGGCTCCCGAGGGGAGGGGGGGTGGGCCTGGACCCAGGAGAGATGGACGCGCGGCTCCTGCTCCGCGGGGCACCCCTGCCCTGCGGCCGTGTGGGATGAAAGCCGGGGGCTGCGTCTGGCCCGGGCAGCCGGGGGTCCCTGCTCTCTGCGGGGAGCCTTGGGGGTCCCAGCGTCACTGTCTCCGGCCGTGTGGACCCGTGTGCAGAGGAAGGTGCGGGGCGGGCGGGCTGCGGGGGTCTCCGTGCTCCGCCCTGCCCGCCCTTCTCTGTCCCCACCCGGCCCACGGGGGCAGCGAGGGGGCCGTCGGGAGAGACAGAATGGAAGCAGTGATGCTCACGTTCGTACCAAGACGGCCCAGACGCAGGGGAGGGCTGAGGCTTGTCCCGGGGCCGGGCCCCGGGGCCGCTGGCCGCCAGCTGAGGCTGCGTTTACCGCCCGAAGGACAGTCCAAAGCGCCAGTGGACGCCCTGCACGGCTGGCGGCAGCGACACCGTCCATCAGAAGGGACAGCGAGGTCCAGGTCACGGGGCAAACAGTCCTTGACCTGCACGGCCAGGGCACGAGTCTCCCGGCCTCCCCAGCCCACGGGGAGCACCGAGCACCGAGCAGGGCGCAGCAGCACTCGGGCCAGGCTCCCCCAGCATCGCCAAGGCTCCGAATTACCCGGAACCAACAGGAGGGATGATGTTTGCTTGAACCCTCAGCCAGGGGATGCCGCTCTCCTTCAGGGGTGCCTTAGGGAACTGCAACCTCAGCTTCAGCACAGCAAGTCAAATAACTCTGGCGCCTAACGACTCGTCTTGCGCCCGTCCTCAGGCTGGGGGTCGCGCGGGCGGGGGAAGCTGCTCCGGGACTCGTCCTCGCCGGCACGAGGAGGGTGGGACAGGGCTTGCCTGGCGCGAGGCTGACCCGGGTCCCAAACCCGGCATCCCGTATGGTCCCCGAGCCCGGCCAGGACTGACCTGGACAGTCGCGGGGGAGGCCCCCTCCAAAAACTAAACTAAAGAAGGCTCCAGCAGAGACGTTTCGGCAAAAATGTCTGTTTCTACCAGTTCTCCTTAAATCCCAGATTTGCCTTTTTGCTTTGTTTTTGGGGCCACACCCACCCCGCAACGTTCAGGGGTCACCCCCCTGGCCCTGCACTCAGGGGTCACCCCTGGCCCTGCACTCAGGGGTCACCCCTGGCCCTGCACTCAGGGGTCACCCCTGGCCCTGCACTCAGGGGTCACCCCTGGCCCTGCTCTCAGGGGTCACCCCTGGCCCTGCTCTCAGGGGTCACCCCTGGCCCTGCACTCAGGGGTCACCCCTGGCCCTGCACTCAGGGGTCACTCCTGGCAGGCTAGGGGGGTCCCAAGAGGTGCCGAGGTCCGTCCGAAAGAGCTTGTGCCCACCGCCCCCTCGAGCCCGCCTTCCCACAGCCCCCGCCCAGGACAGGGTGGGAGTTTCCCAGGGGCTTGGGGTGTGCGGGTGACTCTGTCTCGCTGTGCTCTCTCGGGCCGCCGCCCTGCACACTCGCCATCTTGATGACCTGCCCGGTGCACCTCAGCTGACAGGGTGGGGCCGGCAAGGCCGCCACGGGCTCGCTAAGCCGCGACGCCACTCATGTGGAGAACGCGGCGTGAGTCAAGGAGAACACATGTGATTGGTCTCGGGGAGGGCAGGGGGCACGGGCTGAACACGCTCATCTGTCACTAACCGCATCTTGCATCAGGAGATTATTTCCCGGGTCTGGGGGAGCCGCAGACCCTCTGAGCAGGATTGTGGAACAGTTGGCCAGGGACAGTTGAACAGCATTTTGCAAAACCCTCATTTGGTGAGCGGCTTGCGGCCGGTCCCCTGGCCCAGAGACGGTCCCAGGCCCCAGCAGCCTGGGGAGACACACAGCAGGGGGGCGCCCGCCCCCTCCCGCCCGGGAACCCAAGCCCCAGCTCCGTCCGCCCGGAGCCTCCCCTGACTGCGAGGGCCCGTGCCCGGGGTCTGCGCACTCAGGGGCAGCGTGAGGGGCGGCTGCGGGACAGGGGCGAGGGCCGGGGAGGGGGGTCCTAGTGAGGGTCCCCCCTTCTCTCCCCCTCGGTGCCCTGAGCACCCCGCCGGGTGTGACCCAACAACCAAAAAAAAAAAAAAAAGGAAAGAAAGAAAAGGAAAAATAAATAAAATCACTATTAAAAAAAAATGAAAGTGGGTATGGGCTGGAGCAGGGAGGGCGTTTGCCTTGCATGCGGCCGACCCAGGTTTGATCCCCGGCATCCCACATGGTCCCCGAGCACCATCAGAAGTGACTCCTGAGTGCAGAGCCAGGAGGAACCCCTGAGTATCACTAGGTGTGACCCAAAAGCAAAAAGTAAATAAATAAATAAAAGAGTGATGAACTGGGGCCCGAGCAATAGCACAGTGGGGAGGGCGTTTGCCTCAAGTACCGCCGACCAGGGTTCAATCCCCGGCATCCCATAGGCACCACCGGGAGTGATTCCTGAGTGCAGAGCCAGGAGGCACCTCTGAGCATCGCCAGGTGTGACCCAAAAAGAAAAAAAAAAGGCCTAAAGACATTCTTACCAGGAAAGTAAAGATGGACCTCAGGAATAACTCCAGAACATTCCCCCATCCCACCCCTCGGAACATCTACAGAGATCCCTTATTATTCCTTTCTAGAGCCCTCTCTTACGCCCGCTGGAGCACCCATTACTTCTGTTGTTTGCAGGAGCAAATCTGTTTATGAAATAGACTTTCTGCTGCAGAACAGCTTTAGGTTTAGGGGAAAATTGAGAGGAAAACAGTTCCCATAGATACGGCCCGGACTCCACGGGAGTCACACGCGGTCCGCTCACATTAAGACCATGTGTGACTGTTAGCGTTATTGTTTGGTTTTGTGTCATAGTCGGGGCTGACTCCCGGCTCTGTGCTCAGGGCGGACTCCCGGCTCTGTGCTCAGGGATAACTCCTGGCTCTGTGCTCAGGGCTGACTCCCGGCTCTGTGCTCAGGGCTGACTCCTGGCTCTGTGCTCAGGGCTGACTCCTGGCTCTGTGCTCGGGGCTCATGCCTGGCTCTGTGCAGGGCTCACTCTGTGTTCAGGGCTCAGGGCATTTCTTTTTATTTATTTATTTATTTATTTATTTAATTGAATCACCATGTGGAAAGTTACAAAGCTCTCAGGCTTAAGTCTCAGTCATACAATGCTCGAACACCCGTCCCTCCACCAGTGCACATATTCCACCACCAGGAACCCCAGTAAACCTCCCCCCAACCTGCCCCCACCCTGTCAGGGCGTTTCCTGAATCCCACTTCTCCTCATGTCCAATAAGATATATGTATATGGGTTCACACACACAAACACACACACTCAGACACATGCACACATGCATGCACATGCACGCACATACATGCACACATACATGCACACATGCATGGATGCACATACACACGCACACACGACACAGGCACATACACACACATGCACGTGCATGTACATACGCAAAAACACACATGCCTTGGCAGGCTACCCAAATGCACTTATGTGACACAGGCACACACATGTGTGCAGGCATATGCACACACACGGATGCACGCATGCACGCACACACACGCCTTAGCAGCCTACAGAGACAGTCGTGTTTCTGTAAGGAAACACGGTTCGAGCTGGGCTGGCTGGTCTCGGTTTGTTCTGCTCCGTCTGAGCGTTTGGTTCAGGTTTGGTTTGGGGCCTCACCTCATTCCTGGCCCTGCACACAGGAATCGTTCCTGGCGGGTGCTCAGGGGACCACGCAGGGTGCTGGGGGTCTGCCCGGGTGGGCCGCGTGCGAGGCAGACACCCTCCCCGCAGTGTGGCTCTGAGTGTGTCAGAGGAATCAGGCCCCCCCCAGGGAGCCGGTGGGGCGTGGGACCCTCCCCGGGGCCGTCACCGACCTCAGGGCAGAGTGCGCGGGGCCGGCGGGTGAGGGCGTGCCAGCTCCCTGGCAGGGGGCGGGGGGGTGCCCGTGCGCCAACTCCCCCCCCGCGCCCACTTAGCATCTCTCGCCAGGACCCTCGAGAGCCCGTGGAGGCAGGGCGGGAGGAGGCAGTGTCACCTGCCCTTTCCGCCCAGCGTGGCGGCGCCGAGAGCACCACGGACGCCCGGTAATCATGGACGCTTCCTCTCCAGCTCGACCCTCATTATGAGCCGGAGAGACGGGCTAAGAGCACTCCAGGACCCCGCCCTCAGGGTCAGGGGCCGCGCAGCGAGCGAAAGCCCTCGAGCGAGGGTGCGGGAGTGGGACTGTGGCCGGCCCCGGAGCGGGCATGTGGCCGGCCTGGCTGGCGGGCGGGGGCGGGTGGGCGGGGCACGCGCGGGTCCCCCTGGGAGCCAGGACACAGACCGCTCTGCGCCTCTGCCCTCTCTGTCCCCACCAGGACACCCGCCCGCGGAGGCCCAGGGACTCGGGAGCTGGGGCCATTCCCTGGCTAAGGCGAGGGCACAAAGTCCAGCCCTGCAGCGTCCAGCGCTTGGACGGTCTGAGACCCTCGGCGAGGGCTCCGGCATTCGGGCTGAGGACACAGCCGGGGCTTGGACCCTGGAAGTGTTTCCGGGAGCCCAGATGCCAGGGCCCGGGCACTCCCGGTGACGGCAGAGGCTGTGGCTGGCGTGGCCGGCCCAGTGGGAGCCGGGGGGACACGCCCCGCTTCACGCTCAGCTGTAGACGGTGCAACTGGAACGTCACAAAGTGTCAGACACTGCACGGACAAGGCACACCAACCCTCCCGCAAACAAATGGCTAAAAGAATCTCCTGGTTATTTGCTGTAGAAAAACCACATCAGAGCCAGACCTTGGCGCCCCGCCCCCCCCCCCCCGGCCGTGCAGCCCCCAGACCCGCACCTCAGCGGGGGGCACAGCAGCGCCTCTTGCTCTCGCCCGGGCTCCAGGCCCCGCTGACTGCGCCTCTATTGCTCCCGGAGACAGACCCCGACACACCGCTCACGGCCGGGTCTCAGCCACACTCGAGCACAGACCTTCCAGGGCACACGCCCAGCACCAGGTCCCCCAGGGCCCTCCCCCACCCCACCCCCTGCCTGCCTCGATGGCAGAACGCTTCCCTCTCTCTCTCCCTCTCCCCCTCTTTCCCTCCCTCTCTTTTTTTTTCTTTTTCTTTTTGGGTCACACCCGGCGATGCACAAGGGTCACTCCTGGCTCTGCACTCAGGAATTACTCCTGGTGGTGCTCAGGGGGACCATATGGGATGCCGGGGATCGAACCCGGGTCGGCCACGTGCAAGGCAAACGCCCCTACCCACTGTGCTATGGCTCCAGCCCCCTCTCTCTGTCTTTCTCCCTCTCCTTCCCACTTGCTCTCCCTCCCTCCCTCTCCCTCTCTCCCTGCCTCTCTCTCCCCTCTTCTTCCCTCTTCCCCTCCCTCCCTCCCTCCCTCCCTCCCTCCCTCCCTCCCTCCCTCCCTCTCTTTCCTCTCTCCCTCCCTCCCTCTCTCCCTTTCCCTCTCTCCCTGCCTCTCTCTCCCCCTCTTCTTCCCTCTTCCCCTCCCTCCCTCTCTCTCCCTCTCTTTCCCTCTCTCCCTCTCTGTCTCACTCTCTTTCTCCTTCCCACTCCCTCTCCCTCCCTCCCTCCCTCTTTCCCTCCCTCCCTCCCTCCCTCCCTCCCTCCCTCCCTCCCTCCCTCCCTCCCTCCCTCCCTCCCCTCTTGGGCTCTGTGGTTTGCGATACAGATAATGAAAGGTCCTGTGTATCCCTTTACCTACTTCCGACAGCTCCTGTCCAGCGTGATTGGTGAGATTTTATCAGTTAAAAGAAGGTGGGGCGGGGGAGAGACCTGTGAGAATATGTGCAAATGAGAATCTTTTACAGTGAAAAAGTCTTGAACAAAGCAGAGCTGCGCACTGGCGACTCCGCGGCCTCGCCGATGAGCTCGCGCTGGCTCTCTGGACACGGTGGCTCCCCGTGATGCGCCGAGAGGCGTCCCAGCTCAATCTCCACCTCGCCTGCCCTTTCTTGGCGACGCTTTAGTGGCGAGCGTCCCCCCGGTCCCCGTGACAAAGGAGCGGGGCGCTGGGACCACGCGCTGCCTGCCTGCGGGCGGAGTATTTGTATTTATGCTGATTTATCCTTTAGTGGAGCTGCCCCGTGAGAGGTGGATCCGCGAAGATGCGATCGCTAAAGACCGCAGAGATTTGCAGAGATTGGTGACTCTGGCTCTTCCCATTGACCTTGAAAGCGCAGGAGTGCGGGGGTGAGATTGCGAATTGAACGCGCTCTGAAGGACTCCGGGTATCATTTATTCAGACTCCTCGCGCACTTCATTTTTATGAGATTAGCTGAAGCCATGGGGGTCTCTGCAGTTGAACTCCTGACTCATGTAATTTATTCTGCATCGATAATATATTCCATTATCCTGGAGCAAAAAATTGGCAGTCCTTCTCAATTCTTTTGTAGGAAAACATTAACTGGCTTTTGTGGCCCAGGGTGGGAGCCGAGCAATGTCATTTATATGGAAAATTTATCAGCATTAGAATAAAATATTTATCTAATATTCCAAATTTCTCTGTAGAAGGCCTCTCCGGTAGCAGAGGACGCGCCCCCGTCCCGCACCCGTCCTACGGAGGGGCGCACGCAGCCGTCGGGACCCGCTTCCGCGCAGGGAGGACCGTGCCACAGTACAGCAGGCGGGTGATGTATGCAAATAATCCCCATTATAAATAAAGATTATTTTCTCTTTCCATAAACTACGGCAATCACCATAAAAATGATTAATGTGGAAGGGAGGCGGCGGGGGCAGGGGGAGCGGGGGCGGGCGCTCGGGCCCTGGCGTCACCGAGTTCTGCGCCTCTTCATCTTCCGAGCTAATGGGGTCGTGCCTGGAGCTGCGCGGGTTCTAATTCATCTTCCTCCGCGAGACCGCTTTGCTTCCCACTGAACCGGCTTCCCCAGCCCAGGGGCTGATCCTGCCCGTGGTTCCACCCCCGAGTGCTTGGGGACGGGGAGGGCTGCTGTCCGCGGAGGGAAGCCACTTCCTGCCCTCTCTGCCCCAGTCTCTCTCCGTCCACGTCCCTGCCCCGCTGGCCACTGTGACCAAGAGTCCCAGGGGACGTGAGGCCGTGGTGAGATGCCTCTGAGCGCCAGACACCTGGACAGCAGGGCTGTGGACGCCAGCAGGGCCGTGGACACCCCTAGGGCCCTGGACGCCAGCAGGCCATGGACACCCCCAGGGCCCTGGACGCCAGCAGGCCGTGGACACCACCCCAGGGCTGTGGACACCCCCAGGCCCCTGGACGCCAGCAGTCTGTGGACACCCCAGGCCCTGGCCCTGGACGCCAGCAGCTGTGGCCGTGGAGAGGGCCATGGGTCCTCAAGGCTCCGAGGGGCTCAGGGTCTGTCGGAAGCCCCTGCCCCCTGCGCCCCTCCAGGGCAGTGGGTGGCCAGAGCTCAGCACCCAGGCGAGGGCGGGAGACCGGGAGACAGCCTCGGGCCCAGGCACTGTGGGGTCCAGAGCAAGGAGGGTGCTTGGGGTCACGGGGGGTGGCCTGGGCTTTGCAGGGACCCAAGGCCAGCGGGCAGGTCAGCAGAGGCAGAAGTGGAAGGTTCCGGAAGATGGCGATCAGGCCTGGCAGCTTCCTGTCCCCTGACGGGGGCCAGCTTGCTGCGGGCTGGGGGTGCAGGGGCCGGGGCAGCTTCCTGGCCCTGGCTCCTCGGACCCAACGCTGCTCCCACTGCCCGTGGGGCTCTCGGACCCCTCTCCCCCGGGGCTCCCCCGTAACTGGAGCTCCCCTCCCTGGCCGCGGTGCCCCTTTCTCTGGAGACACCCCTCGGGGTGTTTCTAGTCAGGGGCACGGCCAGCTCCCCCCCCCTCGTGCCTCCGTGCCCCCCTCCCTGCCTGCTCCTCCCGGGGCGACTCTTGCTCATCTGTCTAGTCCCAGGTGGCATCCCCTGCCCCCGCACAGGGCATCTGCGCCCCCCACCCCCGGTCTCAGGCTCAGAGGCGGGCGCTGCCAGGGGGCCCTGAACCGGGGGGAGCCCCACACAGCTGCCTGGGGTCTCGCGGCAGGGTAGAGGCTGCGCGAGCTCTCTCCGGGGAGGCCCAGCCCCCCCCCCCACACCCACCAGGAGTCGCTCTGCGCCCTCGGGGCTGGTGTCAGGGCGAGGGGCGGGGCCGGGCCACCGTGGTCCTTCCCTCGTTTCTCATCCCTGAGGAGCCGGGCGGGGACGGGCATTATCCCATTTCCAAAGCTCCTCAGATAATGTCTCTCCCGGGGCAGCGGATGATCTGAAATTGATCCCCTACAGCTCGTCCTACTTCTGGGCTCTGAACCGCAGGCCAGACGCGCGCTGGGCGCGAGGCAAACCACACGCGCTGCCGTCCCGCCCACCCCGCTCTGCCCTGCACGGCTCAGTCTCGCCGAGTCGTCCCCCTCTCCCCTCCTCGAGCACCAGAGAGGGCAGCGCCCCCGCTGCTGGGAGCGGCACGTCCAGCGTGGCCTGTCCCGGGGGCAGGCAGAAGTCCGGAAAGCAGACAGAACATGCAGGAGTGCGTGTGCATGTGTATACGTGTGCAGGCCCAGCACACGCAGGAGCATGTGCACATGTGTGCACACGTGTGCATACGTGTGTGCATGCATGTGTATGCATGTGTGTGCACGGTGTATTTGCATGTATGTGTATGCATGTGCACTTGTGTGTGAGTTAGGAGTGCACGTGCACGTGTGCAAGCCTGGGAACCCCCCCAGTGACCCTCGGGCCCACGTTGTGGAAGCCAGGCCTCCGGGAGCACCCGAGCGCCCTGGTGTTTGTGGGGACTTTCCGTAAGTGTCCCGGGAAGCCCCGGGCAGGCCGAGGAGGCCGGGAGGAGCCGAGTGCTGCTCAGGGAGCACCTCAGAGCGAGGCCCCGCGCCCTCCCGTGCCCCCGGCTCACGCCGTCCCACTCCCAGGGGTCCCCCGCCATGGGGGCGTCTGGAGCAGACCCGTGGGCTCCCACGCCCGAGGCAGGACGACTTTCCCGGGAGAGACTCGCAGTGGAGGGGCACGAGGAGGGTGGGGCAGAGCGGGGCGGGCAGCCCGGCCCGCAGCCCCCTTAGGGAGATGAGGGGCCAGCGAGCGGGTTCAGTGCCAAGGGGCCACGGGGTCAGCCCGGCGGGGGAGGCGGGGCTGTGCGTGGGGTCCCGGTGCAGGGCCTGGCACCCGGGAAGGGCAGTGCCGGGACAGGGGCCGCGCAGCGAGAGGGCGCGGCGGGCACGCTTGCTGCCGGCACGGCAGAGGTCCCAGAGACCCCCTGGGCGTGATCCCTGTGCACCTCGGCCGTGGCCTCCGCGCCCGGAGATAAATCTCGCACCATCTGGGGAGTCAGGTTCCCCCCCCATCTCCCCCGCAGGGCAGGGGTGCAGCCCGCCCTCCCGTGCCCCCCAGCAGCCCTGCTCTCTGGCGTCTTTGCTGGCAGGGACCCAGAGGTGTGGGGTGGGTCACCTCAGGAGTGCCCTTGGGTGGGGCTGGACGCGTCTCTATGGCAACGAGGTGAGAGGAACAGGACACACGGAGTGCCCCCCCCCCCCCCGTCTCGTCAGCTGGATGTTTGGAAGCATCTGAAAACTGTCTCGGCCTCCGGCCCTCCCTCACGGGGTCTCCGTCCTCCTTTCCTGCCAAAGCCCCTTTTGGAATCTGTGCGTCCAGATGGTCCTCTTGGTTATCTGGCAGGGGGCTTTCAATAAGGAAACCCAACCCAGACGCCCGGGCGGGGGGCCCAGGGTTCAAGGGTAATGAAGAAGCCCTTCGCGAAGACGAGAGTGACGTCTTCCAGGACGGTTAATTCCATCTGAAAGGGAGAAATAATTACCGCCTCTGGCCACCGTGCCCAGCTGTCCGCAGAGAGGAAGCTGGCCTCACCCCGCATTAGCTCGTGGGTCAGAGCCAGAAGCTGCATTAGCAGAGAGGGGGGGAGGGGGGAGAGAGAGGGAGGGGGAGAGAGAGGGGGGAGGGGGAGAGAGAGGAGGGGAGAGGGGAGAGAGAGAGGGAGAGAGGGGGAAAGAAAGGGAGAGAGAGAGGGAGAGGGGGAGAGAGGGGGGGTGAGAGAGGGAGATGGAGAGAGAGAGGGAGAGGGGGAGAGAGAGGGGGTAGAGGGGGAGAGAGAGGGAGATGGAGAGAGAGAGGGAGAGGGGGAGAGAGAGGGGGGAGAGAGAGGGGGAGAGGGAGGAGAGAGGGAGGGGGAGAGAGAGGGGGGAGGGGGAGAGAGAGGGGGAGAGGGGGGAGAGAGAGGAAGGGGGGAGAGAGAGGGGGAAGAGAGAGAGGGAGGGGGAGAGGGGGAGAGAGAGGGAGAGGGGGAAAGAGACAGGGAGCAGGGGGAGAGAGAGGGAGGGGGTGAGAGAGAGGGAGGGGGAGAGAGAGGGGGAAAGGGGGAGAGAGGGGGAGGGAAGAGGGGGGAAGGGGGAGGGAGGGGGGAGAGAGGAAGTGGAAGAGAGAGAGGGAGGGGGAGAGGGGGAGAGAGAGGGGGAGGGGGAGAGAGGGGGGAGGGGGGAGAGAGGGGGGAGGAGGAGAGAGGGGGGATGGGGAGAGAGGGGGTCGAGAGAGAGAGAGAGAGCTTCCCTCAGAGCTTCTCAGGGCAGAGCGTGCGGCGCCGACTTCATGTAACCTGCATGTGACTGCGTGTGACTGTGTAACTGCGTGTAACTGTGTGTGACTGTGACTGCGTGTAGCTGCGTGTGACCGTGTGCCCGAGCCCCGTGCAGCGAGGGGCGGAGGCAGGGACGGGCCTGCAGGCAGCTAAGCCGAGGGCGGAGCCACAGACTCGGGCTGGTGGGACTGGGGGGGCTGGGAGCGTGAGACGGTGTCCCGGGAAACCGGGGGCCCCTCGGCAGGAGGCCGCAGGGTGGCAGGTGTGGCTCCCCGCGCTGGTGCTCACCAGCCTCACCCGGAGCCTCGTGACGGCCCCATCTGCGCCGGGTGGGCTGAGGCCCCCGGAGAGCTGAGACCCCCTGGGCTCCTCAGTGGAAGAAGCCCCGGCGACGCTCAGCCTGGCTGACGGCCACGGACCCCCAGTGCTCGGACCCCGGCCCATTCCCAGCCCCGGCGGGCCACCTGGCGCCAGAACAGACACTCCGAGGGCCTCTGCCACGCCCCTCCCTGCAGTAGCCCCCTCCGTTCTGCCGGGCGGGCCTAATGCAATTTCTCCGAACATCTGTAAAGTTAATTCATCTCTGTCATCTTACGTTTGAGCCAAGCCCAAAACCTACACTAATCTCTAATTCATAACAAGCCAGTGGCGCACGAATTCCCATTCCGTCACACGGGACCAAGAGACAGACTTTGTTTCTATCCTGGATGGATCGGGAGAAGTCCACTTAATATCGCATTTGCTCGGCGAGGTGGATCGAGGCACTGCGGTCTCTGCCCGCCGCTCGGCTTCTGGCCTGGAGAAATCCTCTGTCAAAGGGAAATATTTAGATCAGGCTATTTTCTATTCTGAAAAAAATAAACGGATTAAAAACTCCTCTTCTGTTATCAAGCAGTTGCCCACAATTTACATAATGGATTGTTCCGGCCACACAACCAGGTGAAGGCGGAGACTCATAATTATTACTAGGAAACGTGCTTTTCAGGAAAAAAATCCACGTCCCTAATAGTTGTTCGTTCCAATAACAAGTGGTCCTGTTTATCAAGAATTAATCCTGTATGATGAGCCGCGGCACGCGGAAACGTAACATATTTGCTTTCGTTTGAAGCGACGCAAATGCTCCTTAGCAGGCAAGCCGCCTTCTGTTCCGGCAGCGTGATTAATCCGGGAGAGGAGCGCACGTTCTTCACGTGCCAACATCGCCTCAGTGCAGGGATGAGAATTCTAGACTTTTCCACGGAAAATTGCAAGTCAGAAACTGATTTCAAACTGCGCTTTCACAGGGGACGTTTGGGCCACGACGTGGGGAATCGTCTTCAGCAAACCGTGGGCTCTTTACCACTCACAAGATCTGGTGGTCCCTAACCGATGCGGGTCCCAAACCCGCATCTCTGCGGCTGCCCAGGCCCGCCCCCGCCGAGCCTCGCAGTGGTGGCGTCCGGTCCTCTGGCCCTGGCCTCTCATCCCAAGCAAACTGGATCTAGTGTTTGGGAGTCGCTGGACGGCAGGCGGGGAAGCTGGCCTTGGGGACTCTGTGGTGCCAGGTCCCTAGCTGTCAGGACCCGGCTTCCCGCGGGGGTCTCAGCGCCCCCGGACCAGCCCCAGCCCAGGTCTGAGCAGGCTCAGAGCCCTGTCCAGTGCTCAGCTGCCAGAGGGTGGCATTGCTCCTCCCTGTCAGGTCACCCATCCCTCCTCCCCGCCCCTCCTCCTGCACCCTCCTCCCCTCAGGTCACCTGTCCCTCCTCCCCGCCCCTCCTCCCCGGCCCCCCCTCCTGCACCCTCCTCCCCTCAGGTCACCCGTCCCTCCTCCCCGCCCCTCCTCCCCGCCCCTCCTCCTGCACCCTCCTCCCGTCAGTTCACCCGTCCCTCCTCCCGGGGAGGCTCCCGGCCACACAGTCTGGTGCTCCGAGCTTTCCTGCACGGAAGGCCCTGGGTGTGTGTGCAGAGTAACTGGTGCGGGGCGGCCGGTGTGTCCTGACAGAGCCTAGAGGCCAGCAGGCCGCTGTCGCTGACCCTGCGGCTTCCAGAACTCTCCGTGATCCCACAGCTTCCAGAACTCTCCGTGGAGCGTCGGAGCCAGCGGCGCCCAGGCCCGTCGGGGGTGAGAGGGACGGCGGCGGTGGCAGAGCCTGAGCCTGTGTCCGGCCCGGGGCGGGCAGCGTGCTGGTGAGGCCAGCGCCGGAGCCCCTCGGTCCTCGCGCCCAGAGGAGGGTCATGTGGGCGCCACCGGGCTCGGAGAGGGCAGAGAAGCACACGACTGGGGTGTGAAGGGGACGCCCAGGTCCCAGCGCCGGGAGCTGCCTTGCCGCTGAGACGGCCGGTGCCGTCCCGAGCCTGTGGGGCCGCTGGGCTCTCGGAGCTGTGGGGCGGGCGGCGGGCGGTGTTCAGGGCACGCGCGTGCGGCACCGTCTGGGGCGTGAATCTGCTCGCTGAGCCGCCCCAGCGACAGGCAGCCAGGGGGACCGGCCGTGCCAATGGCAGGCGCTCCCTGTCCCAGCCCGGCCTGGGGGCCACAGTGGCCACACAGGCTGCGAGTCCCGGGGGCACCGCCTGCCACTGGCCCTGACACTGGGAGGGACGTGCCAACCCCTCGGGGCCCGGCCTCACCGCCAACGGGCGCTAGGAGCAGCGCGTGGTCAGCCGTGCAGTTCCTCTGCAGGGCCAGCCGGGAGGGACTCGGCGCTGCAGTGACAGAGCCACGGGCGGGGGCTTAGAGCAGTGGGTCAGGCCGGGCCGGGCCGGGGTCAGGGCGGGGCACGGGGCCACCCTCCTCCAGGCCTGGTCACTCCGCCCTGCAGCTCTGCCGAGCACTGGGCCCCTGCAGGGGCTGCCCTGGGTTTGTTCAGGCCCCGGGCGTGAGAGGGGGCGGGAGCCCCTGCCCCTCACCCCTGCCGGCCTCACCTGAGCCCCCGTCCTTCCTGCTTCCCGGGACCCCCTGGCAGTTCCCGGGGGTCTCTCAGACCTGGCTGGCGCCTGGAAACGCTCAGGGCCGTGAGACGGGGCTGGGCTGGGTGGCCCGAGGAGCGTGGGCTGCCGGCCGGGGTCATCTCGGGGTCATCTCGGGCGTGAGTGTCTGCCAGGTGCCAGGGACCGGCCCACGCGGCTGGCCAGGAAGGGGCGGGGAAGGGAGGTGCCGGCAACACCCCGAGAGGCAGCGGCTGCGGCGCCTGGCCCCGATGTGACCTTTCACATTTTATTTTATTTTATTTTATTTTATTTTTGCTTTTTGGGTCACACCTGGCGATGCACAGGGGTTACTCCTGGCTCTGCACTCAGGAATTACCCCTGGCAGTGCTCAGGGGACCATATGGGATGCTGGGATTTGAACCCGGGTCGGCCTCGTGCAAGGCAAACGCCCTCCCCGCTGTGCTATCTCTCCAGCCCCAACTTTCACATTTTAAACTAAGGATGTTTTTAGTCTCCGAGTCACTGTGTGCAAATTCCTGATACCCCGTTACACGAGAAATCGAAAAAAATAAATGCAGCTTCCCCGAACACTATTTTAGCCACGGAATAAAGCGTGGCGGCTCGAGGGGGTTTCCTCTCCCGGTGCTCACGCTCCTGCGCCTCAAACATGCCTCTACGGGGAGGGCCTCGCCGACGCGGGTCTGGGGGTGAGAGGAGCCAGGCATCGGGCCGGGGGCCGTCTGGGACGCGGGGTCGAGGGCCTCCTGGGACCTCCTCTCCGCCCCCGACAGTCTGGCCTTCGTCGGGAGCGAGCGGTGCTCTGAACACAGTGTTCTCCCTCCGGGAGAGACGGTTTCTCTGCTCGTGACCAGAGAAGTTGACGGCAACCAAGCGTGTCTCCCACAGGCTGTGATCGGGAGAAGCTGCCTCTGGACACAGGCCCCACGCAGGGGTCCCTGCTCACTCCGGACGGGGGCACATGGGGGTTCTCTCTTTCCCGAACTTCCTGGCTGCCTCGGAGCCCCTTTCGCATCCCCTGAGCCCAATACTGACAGCGTGGCCATGCAGGGGTAAAAGCCAAATTAATTCAGCAGACTTGGCTGAGGGCCGGAAAGGTGGCTCAGAGGGTAGCGCACAGACCTAGCATACGGGCACTCTGAGCTCATCCTCAGACCCACAGGCCTACTCCCCACCAAGCGTCCTGGGTGCGGGACCTCCAAAACTATGGGGCCATCACGGTCATCCCCGGTCCCGCTTTGTTCAATGCTGGTGATGGCTAATGATGATGCACTAACGGAGGACTTGCTGTCTCACAGTGGGCCCCGCGCTGGCCCCCCTTGGCCCCAGGCTCCGGGCCCCACGCCGCGCGGAGGACGGCCGGGTCAGGAGCTCGGGCTTCGGACCCATTAATCCCAGACACGGGCCCGTAGAGGATTCGCTCATTAGTGCCACTTGGGAGCGTCCCCGGCCGAGCCGCTCATTAACAGTCCCCCTCGCACTCGCTGCCCTTGAATAATAGATGGTCTCGAATGTTTCCCAGGTCGCTTTATTTTGTATCATATATTTTATCCAAACGTCTTTGAATTATTTAGTTAGAATTTTTTTTTTTTTATAAAAAGGGCAGTAATCTTGCCATTTACCTCGTTGGATTTTCCTACTCGGTGGGTCTTAAATTATTCCTCTGTTTTGCGTCCGAGACAGAAAGAGTCATCCAGAAGATTTAGATCTCATCAAGGTTTTTCTGACCCAATAAAAGTGCTCGTTGAGTGAGAAGCCCTCGCAGGCAATTATAAATATGTCACAGTGAAGTGGCAGGCGGTGGCTGAGACGCGGGCTGCGCGGGCTTGGAGGCGCTGGTAAATTATTGTATTTATGATTAAGTAGATGTTTAAATATACACAATCCTCGGCACCCTACAGCTGACTCAGCCAATATCCAATTTCGAGAAACTCCTCCGGGATGAAAATCACAGTTTGCCAAGCGTGGTTTGAAGGAAGGCGGGAAATCGTAAAACAGTGCTCATAATTCTGAGTGCAGGGGCCAGCGGCTGAGTCCGCCTTCCCACTCCCAGGCCCGAGAGAGCCGGGCCTTGGCCACGAGCCGCTGAGTCCAGGCAGCCTCCGAGGGGCCGCCAGGTCCCAAGGTCCAGAAGGGGCCGTCCGGGGGATCATCGTCAACCTTTTCTGCAGGGACCCGCAGCTGCGTGGGGCCAGGTGCTGAGTTCTGGGCTGCCTGGGAGAGCTCAGGTGTGGGGAGTAGGGGGGACGCGGGTGGGTGGGAGGCTGTGGGCCTCGACGCCTGCTCAGGGAGGCTCCCGCACTGAGACTCCCGGGAGGTCAGTGCGTCCTGACGGGGGTGGGCGGGGGAAGCGGCTTTGCCTTGGCAGCCCAGCTCTGCGGCGCGGTCTGGGGAGAGAGGATGTCAGGGCGGCAGGGACGGCCGGGGGCGACTGGCGGGCCGGGGGCCGTGTGCCGGAGGAAGCAGAGGCCAGGGAGGGCCCGGGGGTGGGCCTGTGCCAGAGGGCATTCTGGGGAGGGGTCAGGGCACCCCGGAGCACCCGCCCTCTGACCACACCCCCTACCTCCTGTTTTCCTGTTTGTTTATTTTGGGTCACTCCTGGGGGGCCTTGGGTGAGCACATGGGCCCCAGGGTTGAATCCAGGGGGGGCGCATGCAAGGCCAGAGCCCCCCGCCCAGCCGCTGTCCAGGCCCAGGAACTACCAGGACGAAATGCCACCAAGACCGCACCGTGGCCCCTGGACACCTCCCCCCCCCCCTGGCGAGTGTCTGAGTGGCCCTCAGGGGCGTTTGCTCTGCGTGGCTGCAGGTCTTGGCAGCACGGCACCCGTGGGGGGTCCGGGAGTCACCCAGCGAGGGCAGCGTCCTGGGTGCGCCGGTCCTAGCCGGTCCTAGCCGGGGCCGTGGAGGCCTATGAAGGCGGATTCAGCGCAGCCACGGCCCAGCTGTCGGATTTTCCCCCTGACATTCGCTGGAGCCCGGGAGGAGACGCAACCAGCCCACAGTGCTCCTGGGAGTCTCGACCAGCCCACAGTGCTCCTGGGAGTCTCGACCAGCCCACAGTGCTCCTGGGAGTCTTGACCAGCCCACGGTGCTCCTGGGAGTCTCGACCAGCCCACGGTGCTCCTGGGAGTCTCGACCAGCCCACAGTGCTCCTGGGAGTCTTGACCAGCCCACAGTGCTCCTGGGAGTCTCGACCAGCCCACGGTGCTCCTGGGAGTCTCGGTGTCACCTTCCAGCCGGAGGCCCAGGGAGCAGTGAGGCGCATCGACCCGGGGGAGGGAAAAGCTGGCATCGTTTTTCTTCATGTAGCTGGGTCTGAGCTGCATTTTCTATTTATATGCAAATGTCAGCGTCCGGGCTGACTTGGTCCTTCACAGTGGCGAGAGTTTTTATTTCCTAACAGGCAGACGGGGGTAGCTCTCGGCCCACGGCCGGCCGGGCCCGGGATGTGAGCCTGGGGAAGCGTCTCCCTGAGTCTGAGGCACGGCTCTGGCCGGCGGATAGCCCACGCTTCCCGTTCCACCCTCGGCTTTTGAAAGATTCTTCCATCTGTGCGCAGGGCTATAATGATCCGTTGATTTTTGAGACGAGCACTGCATTGCAAAGAGGAGTGTTCGGGACGAGCACTGCATTGCAAAGAGCATGTTTGCCGTGAGCCCAACCCAGAGGCAGGCAGAACCCTGGCTGGGCCTCGGTCCCGCCCCCCCTCCGCCGAGCAGCCCTCGGGGAGGGCCTTTTCCCTTGCACTTTATTTCCTCTGGTCCTCGCTGCCCCAGCGCCTCCTCCGAAACTGTAGTTGAGGCCCTTTCTGGCAGAGCAGATTATAATTAAAATGATTGCTAATTGTGTGTGTGCTTTTTTTTAAAATTAGCCGCTGCCTGATGGGAAATCACAAAACAGTTTAGTCCCTGCTGGGAGGGGGGTGGCCAGAGAGTCTCGGCTAGCGGGGGGCACTGCTCCGCTCCCCACTGCCGGTGGACGGGCCATTGTCCAGCGCGGAGAGTGGAGAGGGGCAGGGAGGGCCGGAGCCCCGGCCAGCAGCCCGTGGGCGTTGCCCGCGGCGGGAAAGAACGGGGAAATGAAAGCCGGGCCCAGCTTTCTGCGCAGGGCGCGTCCGCGGGCGCCGGCCCGGCCCTGTGGAGGATGCCGGGAAGCCCAGGCCCTGACCTGCGGGCTCAGGCTGTATTAGCTCCCGTGCACAAAGGGCCTTTGTTCCCTCCATGCCGCTTCCGGCCAGCCCCGGCCTCATTAGCAGGGTCTTTGCACAGGATGATAAACGAGGCGCGAGTCCTTGGAACGAGGACGAGAGGACGTTATCAGGACACGCTGCTGCTCGGTGACTTGCCTGCCAATGCCGGGCTCTGTGTGCGGGGAATTCATCAGGGCTGGAGTCGCCGCGCGGGAGGGGCCAGCGGGGGGCGCTGGCCAGGCTGTGGCTTCCTGACGCCCGGGAGGTGCAGCCCTCGCTCCCGGGGGCTCTGGGAGCCACTGACCGGACACAGGTTTGTCGGCGCCCAGCTCTGCCAACCGTGTGGGCGAGAAAGGGTCCTTCTGGAAAGTTCTCAGGGACCCCGGGACTGTCGCTCCCTCCCCCACAGGAAAGGCTGCTGCGACCGCAGTGCCAGCACTTTGCCATGGGTGGCGTTAGCCTGAGGCCCGGGGAGTCCCAGGGAAGGGGCCTGCGGCCTCCCCCACCCTCAGCCCCGGTGGTCGGGCGCGGTGGGGGCAGCTGAGGAGAGGGTACGGGCCATGGTCGTGCCTCCAGGCCGGGCCCCAGGCCCCAGCCCCTCTCTGGGCCGGCACCATACACACACTCTTATTTCATTTCATTTAAATTGTTTCGGTTTTGAGTCACACCCAGTGTTGCTCGGGAATGACGCCTGGCAGGCTTGGGGGATCGTACGGGTGTCTGGGTCGGACCCGGGCCGGCTGCATGCAAGGCACATGCCCTCCCCGCTGTGCGGTGGTTCGGGCCCTGAACTCCCTCTGTGTCCCAGGCCTGTCACGGGCAGGGGTCCAGCCTGGCGTGGACTCGCCAGTGGCGTGGGCAGAGGCGGCAGCAAGTGGCGATTCTCTTGGCGTCTGGCGTGGTGGCCGGGGACGGGCATCGGGTGGCCGGGCCACGCGCAGAGGGACGGGACCGGGTGTTGGACTGTGGAGGTCACGCCCGCGCCTTTGACAGAGGCCCTGAGAATGATAAGAATTAATGCAGCCGCACGGCCCGCTTTCGAGTCAGCCTGTCCCCGGGGCAGCCGTTTCTCTCAAGGTCGCACGGGGCTAAGCTGACTCAATCCTCGGTGAGACGGGAGGGGCGTGAGCCGGGCTCGGCCCTCGTGTCCCACACAGCGGCCATCCCCATCATCCGTTTATTCGGGGGGAAAGGCCAGCGGGGTCGCCTGCAGGCTGGGGGCCGGGTGGGGCCAGCATTGCGGGGGAAGCACCCGGCCTTGTGTTCGAGGTTCCTCCGTCAGACCTCGCTCTCCTGAGAATTAGTGGGTCAAAGAATCACGCCAGCGGGACAACAAACGCACAAAGGGGATGTTTTTCTGAAAAATAAAACGAATGGGCTTGTTCGAGCAGCTTCATCACGGCCAGTGGGCCCGCGGCGGGTTAGGCCAGCAGAGGGGTGAGGCCCGGGCCGGGAGCAGGCCCAGAGCTGTCTGCTGGCCAGGACAGGAGCACAGACGCGGGCTGGAGGCGGTTTCCAGGACCTAGGAGTTTGTCTTTTAAAAAGTCAACAGACTTGGGGCTGGAGTGATAGTACAGCAGGGAGGGCGTTTGCCTTGCACGCGGCCAACCCGGGTTCGATTCCCAGCATCCCATATGGTCCCCTGAGCACAGCCAGGGGTAATTCCTGAGTGCAGAGCCAGGAGTAACCCCTGTGCATCGCCGGGTGTGACCAAAAAAGCAAAAAAAAAAAAAAAAAAAACTCAACAGACTTTTTGGGCCAGAGCGATCAGACAGCGGGGAGGGCGTTCGCCTTGCACGCGGCCGACCTGGGTTCAATCCCCGGCCTCCCATACGGTCCCCGAGCACTGCAGGAGTAAGTCCTGAGTGCAGAGCCAGGGGTCAGTCCTGGGCCTCGCCAGGTGTGACCCCAAACAAAACCAGAGTGAAGAGACTTCAGGGCCTCCCGGGCAGTTGCACGTCCCTCGCGTGCCAGGGCCACACTCACACATGAGGGAACATAGAGCTCACGGAGACAGCACCGAGTGCCGGGGACAGTGCCCGCCAGTGCCCGCCTCCCACTGCGGCGCCTTCAGGGGACCAGGTGCCCCCCAGCCCGAGGCGTCTCCCCGGGAGGTGCCGGCCGGGGCCTGGGGGAGGCAGTTCTGAGAAGCCCAATGGGCCGAGTGAGCTGCCGGTTGTTGCTCCCACGACTCCAGCTGCATGGGGGGGGGTTGAGTCTTGGCTGAGATGGGGGGGCAGACAGGGTGTTGTGGCACCCCTGCGGGGACGCGGAGGGAGACAGGCTGCAGGGGCCTCTCGGCCCACCCCAGGCGGAGACGGCCGAGCCCGGCCCGGGCCACCCCGGCCACTGTTCCCAGGGCCACTCTAGGCAGAGAGAAGGACGGGGCCGTGCCCGGGGCCAGCGGTCTGTAAGCGGCCTGGGAGGGGCCGTCTGAGGGGAGTCACGGAAAGAAGGAAATGGACGGGGAGTGGGAGGGTGGCGGCCGTCACACGCCAGCCCTGCCACCGGGACCCTCGCGCCCCCCTCTGCCAGCCCCGCTGGAGGGGGACACGGGGAGGCCGCTGGCCGGGCCCAGCCCTTCTCCCGGGCACCAAGTGGCGACGGCAGGGCCCGTGGCCCTGATTGCAGGGGTGTCGGCGTCTCGCCTGGAGAGGAGCGGGGGAGGGTTTATTGCCCGCGCGCCCGCGCCAGGTAATAAAGGGAGAGGGTTTAATGACCGCATTAGGCGCGAGCAGATTGATTTCCCCAGACGCATTAGCCCCTGTTAGCGAGCGGCGAGTGTGGCCACGCCACAGGTGAGGCCGGCCCCGAGGGAGTCTCGGCCCCGGTGGCGGGAGCCGCCTCCCCCCTCCCGTGTCTGCCAGAGCGGGGGGCTCGGAGGGGCGTTTGCGTCACGGAGCGGCTAACACACATCAGACTCACCGTGGACGCACTGTGGGCCCGTGCGATGAAGCCACACCCGCGGACACGGCACAGACCAGCCACAGACGCATGCCTCGTGGCGTAGGAATCGGGGTGCTGGGGGGCCGCCCGACACCCAGCCACAGTTTCCCCGGAGCGAGGCTCGGGTGTTCCTCGGCCCCGTCCGCGGGGTGTTTTCCCTCGGGCACCGCTGTGGGGGAGAGCAGCGGGGGGAGGTTTCCTCGGAGCCTCTCGGGCCTGCCGGCGTCTGGGCAGGGAGTGGCCGCGGGGGTGGACGTTCCTCCATTGGTCAGATCAGCACGGAGACAGCAGCCCCCTCGGCCCCCGGCTGCCCGGGCTCAGCCCGAGCTCTGGCAGGACAGCGAGTGTCCAGCCCCAGGGTAGCCGCAACAGCCGGGCAACCCCCCCCACATACCCCTCACTCACATATGGAGCACTGCACGGGGAGTCCGAGGAGGCAGTTAGGGCCCTCGAGGCCGGGCAGTGGTCATGGGGCTGCCGGGATCCTCAGGGTCAAGGCTTCCCTCGTGCCCATGGCCCAGCCCGCGGGAAATGGCTCCCTGCCAAGCTGGGGGACACCAAGCCCCGGATTCAGGGTCTGCGTCACCGGAAGCCACCAGGCTCCTTCTCTGCCTCAGATCTGAGTCGGTTGCCGGGGGCTCGCGGCTGGCCTGAGCCGTCACGTGTGCGTCAGAGAGTCACGGTGCCTGCCACAGGCGCCCTGTGTTTGTTCCCGTCGGCCGACCCCGATGCTGCTTCTAACCCAGCACAATGCGGAGCTGGGCGACCCCCGCCACCTGAGGAGGACCCCGGGGGGCGCGTGCTCTCTTGGGACCTGCACGGGAGGGGGGGAGAAGGAGAGAAAGGGAGAGAGAAGGAGTGAGGGAGAGAAAGGGAGGGGAGGGAGGGAGGGAAGAGAGAGGGAGAAATGAGAGGGAGGGGGGAGGGGGAGAGAGAGGGAGAGAGAGGGAGTCCATGTGGTAAAATCCATGTGCTGGATCCCATGTGCTGGATCCTGCGTGCTGGATCCCATGTGCAGGGTCCTTGTACTGGATCCTGTGTGTCAGACCCTACATGTCAAACCGGTTAGATCCTGTATGCTGGATCCCGTGTGCTGGGTCCTGTATGTTGGATCCCGCATGCTGGATATCATGTTCTAGATCCTTGCACTGGGTCCTGTACCGGATCCCATGTGCTGGATCCTGTGTGCGGGGTCAGCTGTGCCTTCCCTGGCAAATCACATGCTTTTAAAGGCAACATGTATGTCTGAGTGTGTGTGTGTGTGTGTGTGTGTGTGTGTGTGTGTGAGAAATAGAGAGACAGAGACAGAGAAGGAGAGGGAGAGAGAGGGAGAGAGGAGAGACAGAGAGGGAGGGAGAGAGAAAGGGAGAGAGAGGGAGGGAGAGAGGAAGAGGGAGTGGGAGGGAGAGGGGGAGAGGGAGGGAGGGAGAGAGGGAGAGAGAGTGGGAGAGGGAGACAGAGGGGGAGAGAGGAAGAGAGAGGGAGAGAGGGAGGGAGTGAGGGAGGGAGAGAGGGAGGGAGGGAGGAGAGAGGTCTGAGGGGGAGGGCAGTGCGAGCACAGTCTGAGGGGGAGGGCAGTGTGAGCACAGTCTGAGGGGGAGGGCAGTGTGAGCACAGTCTGAGGGGGAGGGCAGTGCCTGCCCCCTGCCCGGCCGGCTCTCCCGGCGGATGGCAGCCGTGTGGCACTGCCGACGGTCCTGGCTCCGACTGGGTGTTTGCCACGTGTGGCTCGCGGGCCGTCACGGGCACCTGGGCAGTAACGCCTGGTGTTTGGTGAAGGAAAGGAGTTTGGGGGCAACGGTCAGGAGGACCCTCGGTCCCAGGATCCAGGCACCAAACACCCACCCACCCACCGACTCACCCAATCCATCCACCCATCCATCATCCATCCATCCACCCATCCATCCATCATCCATCCATCCATCCACCCACCCACCCATCCATCCATCCATCCATCCACCCATCCACCCACCCACCCATCCATCCATCCATCCACCCACCCACCCATCCATCCATCCATCCATCCATCATCCATCCATCCATCCATCCACCCACCCACCCACCCACCCATCCATCCATCCATCCACCCACCCACCCACCCATCCATCCATCCACCCACCCACCCATCCATCCATCCACCCATCCATCCATCATCCATCCATCCATCCACCCACCCACCCATCCATCCATCCACCCATCCACCCACCCACCCACCCATCATCCATCCACCCACCCACCCACCCACCCATCCATCCATCCATCCACCCACCCACCCATCCATCCATCCATCCATCCATCATCCATCCATCCATCCACCCACCCACCCACCCACCCACCCATCCATCCATCCATCCACCCACCCACCACCCATCCATCCATCCACCCATCCACCCACCCACCCATCCATCCATCCATCCATCCATCCATCCACCCACCCACCCACCCATCCATCCATCCACCCACCCACCCATCCATCATCCATCCACCCACCCACCCATCCACCCATCCACCCATCCATCCATCCATCCATCCATCCATCCATCCATCATCCATCCATCCATCCACCCACCCACCCATCCATCCATCCATCCATCATCCATCCATCCACCCATCATCCATCCATCCATCATCCATCCATCCATCCATCCATCCATCCATCCATCCATCCATCCATCCATCCATCTTCCCTCCCTCCCTCCTTGCCTCTCCCTCCGTCCATTGGCCCACCTGCCCATCCACCCATCATTCATCCATCCGTCCATGCATCCTCCATCCATCCATCTTTCATTCACCGCCTGCCACCATCATCCACTCACCCATCCATCATCCGTCCATGCACTCGCTGGCAAACCACCCCCCATCCACACCCCCTTATTCATCGATTCACCCGTCTGCACTAAAGATCCCATTAATGTTATCTCTCACAGCATGCATATAGGAGAATCTTACCAAGTCTCCCATTTTTCTTTTTTAAAAAATTTCTGAGTTTAAAAAAATGTATTTATTATAGTTTTGCTAACTTTGTCACAATAGTACTAACGTTCATGGTATTTCTTAAAAATATATATATATTTTTCTATACTAACCAAAAAACCAAGCGAATTAATTTGAAATTTATATTTTTGTGGTGTTGCTGTGTTTACTCTGTGAGTAGAATGTGGGAATTCACACGCATGTCATTGATCTTATACTGCCACATGCTGCTTGCTCGCCAGTGTCACAGGAACTACCTCGGTGGCATTTGCTTTTGTAACGACGCAAACGGAGCCCAGGCCCAGGTTACTGGTCCATTCTGGGGGCGTCCGGCATTCCATGGTGCCAGCATGCCTCTTAGCTCCGTGGCCGGACTCTCGCGCTGACTGGCTACTCATGTGTGCATGATATAGAGCATCTTGTGTTTACACGAGCCTCGTGCCGTATTTTCCCCACAAACCCTTTCAGGATCATTTCCCAGCCATGAGTGATGTAAAGTACTTGGATTTTCGCCCACAAACATCCTCTTAAAGAAGCAGGCGTGTACCAGTGTCACGGTGTCCCAAGGCTGGGGACGGCGGCTTCCGGACTGTTCTGCGAGGGCCGCTAGCGGAGACGGGAGACTTGGGGGACACAGCTGTGCGCCCCGAGGCGGCTGCCGGCGGGTGGCCGGGAGACACACGCGCTGAGTCCAGACACACGCGATTCCTCTGTTCCCGCTCCCGGGCCTCGCTCGGCAGTGCTCCGGGGCCTGGGCAGGGTGGGGGCAGGGGTGGTCCCGAGACCCCCAACCACACAGCACGCAGTCTGCACCGGGCCCCGACCCCCAGCCATTATTCTGCACAGCGTCTCCCCCGTGTTGCCTGGGATGGACCGACGACTGTCGTGGTTTGGCTGAAAATACAAATGAACTGCATGGCTGCGCGCTGGATTGTTTTTTTTCTGCTTTTGGGCCACACGTGTTGACGCTCAGGGGCGCGTCCTGGCAGGGCTCGGGCGCCGGACGAGGTGCCGGGACGAAACCTGGGTCAGCCGTGCGCCGGGGCAGGCCCTCACTCTGCCGTCCACCCGGGCCCGGAGTTGGGTTTCTCATGAGCCAACTCTGGGGACCTGTGAGCCCCCACTAGCCCGCAGGACCCCCCCGCCCCGGTGTCTCCCCCCACAGGAGCTTTCTCCAGGAGAGGGCGGGAGCTTGCAGCAGCTCCTGGATAGACCCTGGGCCTCACCTTCCCCCAGGTTCTCTGTGGGTTCCCTCCCCATGGCTCGTGCATCACACGGCAGCTGCGAGTGACCGCCAGGCTGCCAGAGGAGCAGGGCGACAGGGGAGGTCGCCCGTCCCGACTCGGCCAGAACCTGGAGCTTTCGGTCACCAATCCTGCAACCCTGAGCCCTTCAACAGCCCCACTCCCGGGTGAGGCTCCTTGGATGCTGGGTTCTGGAGGTTCTGGGGTGTGGGGCTTGTGTGTGTGTGTGTGTGCACGTGTGTTTGCGCGTGTGTGTTTGCGTGCATGTGTGTGTATGTGTGCGTGTGTGTGTGCATGTGTGTGCATGTGTATGTTTGCGTGTGTGTGTGCATGTGTGTGCATGTGTATGTTTGCGTGTGTGTGTGTGCACACGTGTGTGTGTATGCGTGTGTGCGCGCGTGTGTATGTGTGTGTGTGTGTATGTTTGCGCGTGTGCGGGGGTGTGTGATGGAGCTTCGGGCCCTCAGCTCCCCGCGCTGATCCCGGAGGCGCCCTGGGTGCTCCTTGCCTAAGGGTGGGGTGAGCGGGGGGAACAGCTACTCCCGCCTGCTCTCGGTGCTCCTGGCCCCTGGCAGACACCAGCGCGCGAGTGAGGGCAGGCGGGAGCTGGCCCATGCCGGGTCTGCCCTGCCTCTGTTTACCAAGGGGCCACTCTGTCTCTCGCCGCCCTGTACGTCGGTCTCCGCCTCCCCCACCCCGACAGGCCGATGGCGATGGGCAGGTGAAGGAAGGAACCGGGCCAGGCTGGTCGGTCTCCTCCCCGGTCTCCCCTGATGCCCCTCCTGCTTCTCCCTGGGCCCCCCGCCCACTCTCCAGGCCGGTGTATATAGAAGCCATGTAGGGTGAGGTACAAAGGTGGGTCGGACACTAACAAACCGACAAAGAGAGGTAAGGCCGCCCCTCCAGGAGATTAACCCAAGGACCAAATCTCATCTAAGGAGATTACTCCGGATTACTAGGAGATCCGCTCAGGGCGGGATTCCGTCCAGGGTGTGTTGCTTTCTTCTTTCCCCAGCAAGTAATCCACTTAAATCACCCTATCACTGATCACTGTCATCCCGTTGTTCATCAATTTGCTCGAGCGGGTGCCAGTAACGTTTTCATTCGTCCCTGTCTTGTGCTAGTGTAGCTCGATGGCGTACTGGGGGCTCTTTCAGGGCCAGGGGAATGAGGACCGTCGTTGTTACTGTCTCCGGCATATCGAGTACGCCAGGGTAGCTTGCCAGGCTCTGCCGTGCGGGCGAGATACTCTCGGTAGCTAGCCGGGCTCTCCGAGAGGGACGGGGCTTTGCGGGGGGCCTCTAACCGCCTTCACAGGTGTTCCCAGCCCACCGAGTGTAAGCTTTTGGGCGACTGGCGTGTTGTGACGACCTGCACACTGACAAACTCGCACCTGCCTGCGTCTCTGGGCAGCGCCTGGGACACCTGCGGCCTCAGGGTGATCTCCTTGGGGTTGGGGAGTGCGCCTGGAGGGTGTGGAGCAGCTGGCAGAGCAGGACCCTTCGAGGAGGGTCTGAGCCAGGTCGACACCTGCTCGAGTCCCGGGTCACCCGTGGTTGGCTGAGAGCACCACCGAGGAGGAGCCTCCGCCGCCACTCCAGTAGTCGTAGTAAATTCACTTCTACTGTTTCTAGCAGTGTCATTCTGCATGAGCACAGTCGGATACTTCAAGCTTAAGGTTTGGGTCTTCCTGGGACATCTCACTGTGTACCCCAGGCCACAGTGCTCAGGCCAGGTTAGTCTCCCGAACCCCAGCAGGGCCCTTGCCCAGTTACCTCTCTTGGGCCATGACAGAGTTTGCTCATGGCCATGCTCTTGGCTTACAGCTAAGTATTGTGGCCCTTTTCGATGCCAGGGTAGCTCACAGCTTGCCCTGGGCCCATCAGTGCCTCGTGGGGACTCTGCCTTTGGGGTGCTAGGAACTAAGGGCAACTGAGGCTTAAGTCGAGAAAGCAGATGTCCGGGAGTGAACGTTATTCCGAGTCAATTAGCTCCTGAGTTACAAAAGCATAATATTAACTGTCTCCCTGTGTCCACACAGAAAGGACTTTGCTTTAAAGTAAACCGTGCAGAAGATGGGGAAAGCAATATTTAACTTACCACACAAGTTCAGAGTCCTTAGAGGGGTCTGACCTTACAGGCTAACAGATCTGATTAGGGAAAAGGTGATTAACTGGTTGGGGAGGAGCACACAGAGAAGAGGTTACAGATAACACATGGGAGTGACTCGGGAGCACTGTGATGGGCGTAACTGATAAACCTAAGCTCCCTGTGGCAAGGGAGAAAGGACAAACCAACGTTGTCCTACACCCTGTGGACTCCCGCCCCAGCTGCCTGGCTCTGGGTCAGAGTCAGCCCGTCACTGGCCGGCCTGGGCGTGACTCTCCCCTGCCTTCGGCGGCCCGAGGGGGCTGTGTCCGGCTTGGTGCACACGGGCCACGTGTGTGCGGGATCACAGGGATGCCACGGCCACGAGCTGATCCCCAGGAGTGAGTCTGAGCTCTCTGCAGGCGCCGCCACCCCCGGGTGGGTTTCTGACCAGGCCCCTGGTCCGAGAGTGGTGTGGGGCTAACCCGGCCTGCCCAGGTTGCTGTGCAGAACAGTGCCCGTCTCGGGCCCGTCTGACTCAGGACTGGGGTCACCCAGCGCTCCTGAATGCAGCGCCTGTTGGGGCCGGGACTCCCCGTCCTGGCCGTGCTCGCCGCCGGCCCCCTCACGAGCCGGTTATACCGACCCGCGGCGTGGAAAGACTCCAGGACTCGGGCTGGGTGTTTGGCCAATCCTCCCTGCAGCATAAATCCACCCGCCGGGCGCTGGGCTGTAAATAAAGGCTCCAAGGGCTGGATTCTGTTTTGCAGCAGGGCCGGTTGCCGGGCAGGGACCCGCGAGGCGGAGACAGATTTCTATCTCCGAGCGGCTAATCAAGCCCCTAATAGGATTTGCTGGCAGCGAGAGCCACAGATCAAGGCTCCGAAAGGCTTTATTTGCCATTTGTATGTAAATTTTGCACACAATGGATATTGTGTCAGAAATTTTATTGCAATTAGATAGAACACAGTGTACTATAATACTCGACCTATTTTTAAAAAAGGTAGCTGTGTGCGTGTGCGCGCGGGCGTGTGTGTGTGTGTGTGTGTGTGCGCGCGCGCGCGCGGACTCCAGCTCACTCTGGGTTTCTGGAACAAACCGCTCATATCTCTGACTCTGTGGTCTCGCCGTTGAAAGTGGTTAAAAATACAGCAGCCTCCGAGCTGGGTGGGGAGCCCGTCCCGGGGAAGTGGCGCGTCCTGCCTTATTCATAGCGTCCCGCACGCCGTGCCAACGCGCACTTGATCAGCGACGCCTCCGATGGCAGCTGAAACGCTCGGCTGAGGCGGAGGGACAGATATTTGGGGATTAATTACAGCTCCTTGTACTAGATGCGCAACAGAGGAGCCTTGTTCCTTGGCGTTTCTTTTCCTTCCTAAAGAAGACAGACTGTGATGAGGAAACCCAAAGACCAGGACGCAAGTGTTCTGATGCCAATTAATTGCATGATTAATTGGCCACCCAATTAGTGAGGGTGAACGTGAGCGGGCGTGGGTGCGTTCTGCCCGTGGCTCCCGGCCCGATGCTCGGGTACTCGGGAGCCAGGGGGGGAGCGCGGGGGTGGTCCAGCGTCTGCTATGAGCCCTCACCTCTCTCTGCTCTGTGCCGGCGCCGGGCCGTGCGTGGGCAGCCCACCAGGCCCTCTCGAGCCCCTTCAGAGGCGCCCGACGGCCGCTGAGGCTTCGGGTGAAGAAATCCCTGAGTGCGGCCTCGCTCGGGAAGCCCGGGCGCCGTCTCGGCCGCGTGACGCCACTTCTCAGGGGCCTGGAGACGCCTTGGTGTGGGCTTCCGGCCTGGCCGGGGGAAGGCGGGCGCGGCGTGGAAGGGCCCTGAGCTTGTCGGCCTCGGCCCTGCCCCCCAGGCCTCTGGGGCCCTCAAGGAAGTGGAACCTGCAGGGCCCAAACGCTCCTCGACCAGGACCCCCAGGCCCAGGTCTCTGTCCCCCCAGAATGCTTTGACCCCCGCCAGGACTCCCTGTTTCCCCCAGAATGGACTCTCCCAGCGCGGAGACGCGGTGTCTGGGGCACAGGGGGCTGGGGTGAGGTGATGCCGCATGTCAGGGATGCTCACGACCTCCCAGGAAATATTGGGGCCTCCCCCTCCCCCGCAGCCCCTCACCTGTGCCAGCTGCCCCCCGGCAGGACCAACTGTGGCCCGAGGGGCGTGGGGAGGATTCAGTGAGAAACTAAAGAGCCAACAAACAGTCAAAACAAATAGCAGCAGGAAGACCCAGCTCCCTTCCCGAGGAGCACTGGGTCACGAGTGGCGGCACCCAGTGACGGGCGCAGAGAGAGCTGGCGGGGGACGCAAAGCCAGTGAGTCTCTGCGTGTCCCCTGGGTGTGACTGTTCTGCCTGGGCTGGTGACAGACCCTCGCCCGCCCGCCTCTGCTGGTGCTCCTGCCAGCAGACCCCACCCCAGCCGGTGACGAGGGCCCGTGGGTCGCGGCCGCCCTGGTTAGGACCGCAGGGAAGGTTCTCTCCTCTGCTGGGCAGCCCGTCCCCTCCTGCCCGCACCCAGGCCCGCCCACGCCCTCGAGTCTGCTCCGTCTCGGGGCGTCTGGGAGAGGGGCGGCTCCGCGTCCAGGGGCCCGCCAGGCTCTGGCTCCACGGGGCGGCCAGTGTGACGGGGTCAGCCGAGTCAGCCGCACCATGCCACCTGCCCCCCGCCCTGCGGCCAGCCCTGCAGGAGAGCGCAGCCCCTCGCTGGCCGTGCCCCCCCACGGGGCCGACAGTGCTACAGACTGAGTCACAGTGATCTACACAGTTAGTTTCCATGGTTGGGTCTCAGTGAGGCGAGGTCCAGCGCCGTGTCCGCTTCCCAGGTGTAGAGTGATGCGTTCACTGGTGCAATATGAAGAATCTACACTATTTAACGAGACCAATGTCCAGGGCAGGCCCCAGAGGGGCCAGGATGGCCAGAGGTGGAAGCTTGCTGCAGCCGGGAGGGCGGGGAGGGGCCGCGTCTCTGGCCTGTCGTCTTCCCCGCCCCAGTCCCAGCTCCGAGGAGCTGAGCCCCGGCCCCTCGCTGGGCTTCTCCCAAGACCCGGCCCCAGTTATGCCTCGGTGGGGGTCGGTTTTAAATATCGGGGCACTTCTGGAATCTCCGCCCGGGCCTTGGGGAAACATGAGTGGCAGTGAGGCCGGAGGGCGCCTCCTCCCGCCGTCCGCCCGGCCCGGCCCGAGGCTGCTCTGCCCGTCAGGAAACGGGAAGAAGACAAACGAGTCTTGGCCGGCCCCGCGTCTGACCGACCAAGTCACGGGCCCCTTTCTCGAGAAAGAACAGTGAGGCTCTTAGTGTGGGGTGTGAGCAGGGGCCCTTTCCTCCACGCTGCGGCTGAACGGGACGGAAGAGGAGAGCGAGCCCTAAGCAGAGTGACGCCAACCCGGAACTTCTTACGACGCGGTTCCCTCCCCCCGCCCCTCCCCCCCGGGGAGCCGCTGAGTGCAGGGGGCGCGGCAGACGTGTCCCCCCTCCACGTTTCTCTCCTGCCTCTCGCCTGGTTAATATTCCTGCCGCCCCCTTACAGAATGGGCATAAACAATGTCTTTTTCTCATCGCCCGCTCTGGGACCTGGTTGTCAGGTGAGACGTGAAATGCGGAATAAATGTCTTGGCTGCAAACCACGAATTACACGCTGCAAAGCAGAGCCGGAGCAGGCCCGGCCGCAGGCCCGACTGGGAGACGGAGAGTGAGCGCCGTGGTGCGTGCACGCTGTAGTGTGTACGTGCCCTGGTGTGTGCGTGCCGCAGCGTGTACATGCCCTGGTGTGTGCGTGCCGCAGCGTGTACATGCCCTGGTGCGTGTGTGCTGTAGTGTGTACATGCCCTGGTACACGTGTGATGTAGCGTGTACATGCCCTGGTGCGTGTGTGCTGTAGCGTGTACATGCCCTGGTGCGTGTGTGCTGTAGCGTGTACATGCCCTGGTGCGTGTGTGCTGTAGCGTGTACATGCCCTGGTGCGTGTGTGCTGTAGCGTGTACATGCCCTGGTGCGTGTGTGCTGTAGCGTGTACATGCCCTGGTACGCGTGTGCTGTAGTGTGTACATGCCCTGGTGCGTGTGTGCTGTAGTGTGTACATGCCCTGGTGTGTGTGTGCCCTAGTGTGTTTACATGCCCTGGTGTGCATGTGCTGTAGTGTACACATGCCCTGGTGTGTGCATACCATGGGGTGTGTGTGTGCCTTGGGTGTGCATGCTGTGCCATGTCCATTCTGGCATTCTGTAGTGTGTGCATGCCATGGTGTTTGCATGTATATTGTGTGTGTGCCGTGGTGTGTGCGTGCCATCATGTGTGTGTCCCGTGGTGTGCGTGTGTCATGGTGTGTGTGCCCCATCATGTGTGTTTCCCGTGGCGTGCGTGTGCTGTGGTGGCAACACCACATCCCTGTCTCGACAGCTTTCTCTTAGCTATAAATAAAATTTTATATTTATTCTCAAAAATAAAAGTTATTTTCCCGAAAAATAAACTTCCCGAGTCAAAGCCAGTGCCGCTTCCCAGGAGAGAGAGGAGAGGCGCCTTCCCTGCGGCCGGCGACTCCCGTCTGTGTGAGGGGACGCCCCCTCCTCCCCGCCTGGGCCTCCGGGAGCTGCTGCCGGGCGGTAAGGGCCTCCGCAGGGGGCACCTGCGCCTCTCACACGCAGAAACCGGGCGAGCCAGCGTCAGCTCAGCGCACAGCCCGGGGGGCTGGAGACCAGGCCCCGACTCTGGCGCCAGGACGGGCTCACTGGCGGGAAACAGCGAAGACCCGCTGACTGGGCAGCCGCCCGCCAACAGCCGCACTCTGCAGACGCGCAGGCCACGCCGGGATCAGCCCTGGCAGGGACAGGCCACGCTGGGACAGGCCACGCCGGGGACAGGCCACGTTGGGACCAGCCATGCCACGGACAGGCCACGCTGGGCATCTCCCGTCCCTCTCCTCCCCCTCCCGCGTGAAGGAGGCTCCCTGCCGGCCGAGAGCTGCACTTGCAGGAGCAGGCGGATCCTTCTGGTGGGGGCCTGGCGGGGGCGGAAACGTGGCTGACGCTCAGGCAGCACAGCGGTGCCAGGCGGGGCTCGGGCTTCCTCGGGGCGGGCCCAGAATGTCACACGCCTGCTTGGGGACGTCAGTGCCTCCCCGCGTTGGCCTGGGGGAGCAGGTGTGCCCTGTGCCGGTGTCTGCGTTGCCCGGGCGGGGGGCTGCCCCGTTCCCGGCTTCCCGCACCCCACAGAGGAGCCGGGAATGTTGGGCTCCCGGGCTGGGGCGTGCTTCGTGCAGCCTGGTCTGAGGCTCTGTGGCCCGCGGCACGGGGGCTCACTTTGTTGGTGCTCTAATATCTCCGCACAGAAGGCAGCGAGTGCCCTGCGCGCGGTTCGGATATATTGCTCATTAAACCGAGTTTCAGACGAAACCGTGGGGGCACTAGCCGGATGCTTGGGAGTGAGCCCCCAGGGCAAGGCGTAATTATTCATTTGCCGAATAACACGTACACACAATGGCTTAATTACAGCACTTTGCTGCGGAAAAGGGATTGCAGCGATTCCTACATCAGCGTATCTCATTAATGAGATTTGCTAACTGTTACCGGCAATATTCCAGAATGTCCTGTGCTTTTAAATCATTTTCTAAATCGCTAATGTCCTGCGCGGGAGCGAGAGTCCCCAGGCCTCTAGCGGGGGTGAGAACCCTCAGCCTCCGTCTCTTCCCGGCGGGGGCCCGCCCCCCCCCCCCCCCCCCCGTTTCCCCGGCTCCACATTCAGGCTGCTCCCGGGCGTCGGGAGTGTGGGAGCCCCGCCCCCCTGTGAGGATCGTGAGGTTCTGTGTCTCGGGCCGGGGGCTTCCTCTGCGCCTGATTCTGCTGCTTGGCACGGCGTCTGGGCGCCAGCACCCTGGCCCCCCGCCCCCCGCCCATCCCCAGGACGGGCCAGTCTCTGGGGCAGCCCTCGGTCCCTGGCGTGTTCTGGGACGGGCCGGTCTCTGGGGCAGCCCTCGGTCCCTGGCGTGTCCCGGGACGGGCCGGTCTCTGGGCAGCCCTCGGTCCCTGGCGTGTCCCGGGCTCGGAGCTGCAGCCACAGACGGGCCCGTCTCCCATTACCACAGATTTATGTTCTAGGAGAGGCAGATAATAGGCTCGTAATGGACCTCGTGCCCAGATAATTCAGATGAGGGGTTTCCTGTAGGTAAATAAAATGGGATAATTGGATTGCAGCCCCCCCGGGAGTTCCCGCGGGGGAGAGCCTGGGGACGTGTCTGAGGACGCTCACTCACCCACGGGGGCTGGGCGGCGAGCAGCCAGCCCGAGAGATGCTGCAGGAACGTTCCAGAAGGAGGGGCCCACTGAGCTCGACGCTCAATCCACGGACACTTGCTCCGGTGCTCCCCGGCCAGTGGGCGCCTCGGCCCCCGAGGGAGCCCACTCCCCCCCCCCCCCGCCTCGATCCCCAGAGACGCGTGTGCTTCACTACACAGTCTCGTGTGCGCAGACGTGCACGGCTGCATGCACACACAGGGACACATGCATGGGTATCATGTGCGAGACACATTTGTACCTATGGGTTTCATGTGCACATGCACACAGACACACGTGTGTGATCTCATGTATGTCTGTGCATGCATGTGTACACGTCATGTTTGTGTGTGCTGTATGCACACTGTGCATGCCCACACATGGGATTGTGTGCATGTATGTAGTCTGTGTGTATGGGTGCATGCATGCATATGTGTCTTGTGTATGCATGTATGTGTATGTAGGCACTTTTATGCTGACTCTCCCTGGCTGTTTTCATCTTTCTTTCCTGATGACACCCCACATGTCTGGCAGGCGTGAGGGGTGACCCCTTCCACCGGGTGCAGGGAGCACGGAGTGCTGTGCTCCCGCCCTCGTGCCTCCCCGGGGCCCTCAGGGGCCTCTGCCGGCTTCTCGGTCCTTCCTCCTCCCCCTTCCGACTGCTGGGGTGCCCTGCCCTGCCTGGGGCCGGGTGCTGCCCCGTCCCTGATGCCTGCTGTCGGGCGGGACCCCGCACGCAGAAGGCGTGGCCACGT
Source organism: Sorex araneus (assembly GCF_027595985.1). NCBI lineage: Eukaryota > Metazoa > Chordata > Mammalia > Eulipotyphla > Soricidae > Sorex > Sorex araneus. Next base: position 1,566,568 of record NC_073310.1, on the reverse strand, counting down.
GTCCCTCATGCTTTATCCGCAAGGTCCTTCCCAGAGCCCCGGGGAAGGTCTGCGGCTGGACAGGCGTGAGGCGGGGCCGCGCCCACCGCCTTGGTCATCCCTCGGAAATCGCTGACTGTTGAAACTTGACCAAGTCCGATTTCTGATCAATGGGTTTGTTAACCACTTCCGTAAAACTAAGTGGGTTTAATTGCTCACACTTAAAAAGGAGCAATTTTAGGGAATATGATCTAATACATTTGCACTAATTTATTTCTGCTTTGTGAATCAGGCGCGCGGCACCACCGGCTTGCTAATCCCCTGACGGAGCAATAAAGGAGAATGAGATTTTTTAAATGGAAAATTGATATAATTAGAAAGCTATTAACTTTTCCCTTCTACTTGAGCACCACGGACAAAAGGCGTCTCAGGGGGCCTGTCCTTCAAAATAATTAAATTTCCAAATTAGAGGTTTGGTTTGAGAACGGACGGCTCGGATCCTGGTGCTCGGGTGTGGCCTGCGCAGGGGCCGTTGGGCCGGGTCCTCCTCCCCCCGCGCCCTGGGTTTCGGGCGCCCGGGGCACTGCCCAGACCCTCTGGCCGGCGACCCCCCGCAGCCTTGCTCAGCTGGGGAGTTCCTTGAAGCCAAGTTCGCGCGGGAAAGGTCCCCTGGGGCGGCCGGCAGCCCTGCCCGGGTGCCCGCCCGAGCCCCGGCACAGGGACGCGGCCCAGGGGCTGTGCCAGTTTGCGGAATCCTGCAGTTGGCGGGGAGGATTCCCCAGCGGAGCTGCGCCTGCTGTGCTCCGGGGTCTAGTGGGCTCTGAGGACAGTGCTCCCTGGGCTCTGCGCAGGACTCCAGGCTGGCTTATGATCCGCCTTAAGAGCCTCTTTAGCGGTAATTAAATTCCAGAGAGCAAGAAGGAGCCGAGCAACGTTGTAAACAAGAGCCCCGGTGAGCGCCCTCGGGGCTGGCGGGGATTAGCTGCCTCTGGGCTGCGCCCGCCGCTCTCAGGAGCGCTGCCCTTGGCGCGTGACGTCCACTCCTCCGGGTCGCTGCCCTTGGCGCGTGACGTCCACTCCTCCGGGACGCTGCCCTTGATGTGTGACGTCCACTCCTCTGGGACGCTGCCCTTGATGCGTGACGTCCACTCCTCTCTCCCTGGGGGTGCTCTCAGAGTGGCTTGGGGGAGGGAGGTGCGTTCCTGCCAGGCAGAGGGTTCGAGCCCTCCTGGCCCCGGCCCAGGGCGCCCGACTGCTGCCGCGGGTCGTGCTGGGAGGGAGAGGCTCGCTGGCAGCTGGTAAGTGCCCGCACGGGTGTGAGCGCTCGTAGTTATTTCTCGACTTGAAGGCGAGAACCGAGTCTTGGCCCGCCCCCCTGTCCTGTACGGGGACAGTGAGAGAAGAGCAGAGCCCGCGATGCATTTAGGAAGCCCCCGGAGGACCACCGTGGGTGGCCTCTTTGGGCCCGACCTCCGCGCTCTCACACCCGCTGCAGGCTGGAGGCCACAGGGTGCCTCACTCTGCCCGGGGGCCGGAGAGGTAGCCCAGTGGGTAAGGCGCCCCCCCCCCCCCGGCACTCTGCCCAGGGGGCCTCCTAGTAACGTAAAATGGGACTGGGTGGAACCGGGCCATGGTAAGGACGGGACCCCTGTGCGAAGGAGCGACGTGAAAACCTCGCGGTGACCCGCACCATTGCGAAGGCGCAAGAGCAAACCGTTGGCGGGGGGGGGGGGGGTTGTGCGTTCTTCCCGCCAGCGCGAGACTCGGGCCTGTGTTGCTGGGAGAGTAAGCGGGACCGTCCGGGGGGCCGGGACGGAGCAGGAGGCGCTTCCCGGCTGGTCAGGGCTGCTGGCGCGAGAGCTGAGCCCCCCGCAGGGCACGAGCGGCCACACTCGGGTGTCTCCCTGCGCGAGGTGCTGAGACGGGAGGGGCGCGAGTTCCCGCGGTGACGTTTACAGCGTGAAGAAGCTTAACGTCCTAGAGAGTGAGGCTGGACGGAGAAGAGGGAAGCGAGTAACGGCCTTCCCCCGCCAAAGGCACTGAATTCTCTCCGAGCAGTGCTCATCTGTGGGTAGGGCGGAGCTGCTCTCCTCGGCTCTGCACTTGTGTCAGTTTTGCTAAAAGGAAAGAAGATACTGTTGCCTTCGCGGGGAGACCTTAGAAGCCATCCAGTCACCCCAGGGAAAACAAGATACACAGAACTTCCAAGGGGGCTGAGAGCGGGAGTCTGACTTACTGCGGTGTGTGTTTGGGGGGGGGGGGGTCGTGTTCTGGCCAGGGGGCCCGGGGCGGCGTCCACGGAGGGCAAGAGGGAGTGAGGAGCAGGGCGGGCGCCCGGCCGGCCGCCTCTGGCACCAGCCACTCCTCGCGCTCGGGGGTGCCCGGCTCACACGCCCGGTTGCACGACGAGAAGAGCGGCTTCGTGACGTCCAGCGCACGCTCCCTCACGTGTGGCCCCGGCCGCAGAGGGATGGTTCGCTCTCTCTCGCCCGACGCTCTGTGAGAAGGAGTCCAGCGTGATTCCTGGCGGTCAGCGTCCCGACACGCCTCCAGCCTCCCGGGAGGAGCGTTCTCAAGCCCCTCCGGGATGCCTGATGCTCTGTTTCCCCCCGTGCATCATCGGCATGTCGCGTTTTCCTTTCTTAAAACGCCTTTGGTTTCTCTTTCCCCCGGTATCTCGGAGACGGTGGGGCAGGGTCAGCGGTGCCGAGCACGGGGCAAGGCCACGTTTGCGGCAACGGTCAATTCACAACGTGCACCGCTGTCGGAGCATGCCGTTTGGACAGGCGGAGCGGCACTGAGGGGCCCTAGCCGACGTCCTGGGCGCAGCCGTAAGCCAGGGACACCCCCACGACGCTCTGGGAGCCACCGCTGGCCTGGCCCGGGGGCAGCTGAGAGGGGCCGGCCCAGCACAGGGTTGGAGGGTCTTGCATTTATTTAAATTCCAGCCGCCTGCAAGAGCGCAGCTCCTCGGCCACCTTCCCCTCCTCACCGCTTTCCTGGCACGAAGTTAAAAACACCATCGATCAGGCCCGTCTCCAGGAGGAGGCGGGAGAGAAACAAGCGTCTTTCATCTCCGTGTGACACGGGCCGCGTTGTCTTGGTGACGTGAAGAAGGTGTCACGCAGCAGAACACAAAGGCCGTGAGTCACACCTGCTCGCTCCGAGGCCCGGCGGCCGCGCTGGGTGGGCTCTGGGGGACCCCACCCAACTCCTGCCGGGGCCCCAAGCCCGGAGCACCTCAGGGAGAGCCCCAGCACCACAGTGGCCACTGAGAAGCAGCAGGCTGGGTGGGGGGGCTGGCCGGGGGTGCGAGAGATCTCCCCGGCTCGCCGACCCCCGCGTGAGGAAGAATGCGCCAGTGCGGGGCCGCCTGCCAGCCCTGGGACTGTCTCACTGAGAGACGAGAGTAGCTGTCAGACGCACCTCGGTCCCCTGCACGTCACCAGCCAGCGGAGACAAGGGAGCGGAATTCAAGGAGTAGAGACGTTCGCCAGAGGCGCGGGGACCCTCCGAGCCGCCAGCGTGGCGGTGGGCAGAGGCGGGTCGTGGAGGCCCCGACATGCGCCACCTCCGCAGACCCCGCGGCCCCTCCTGGCTGTCATCTCGGCTCCTTGACTCAGTTCTGGGGGCTTCACTTTCCTCGTCAGGCCGGGGGCTGTGCTCACACGCCGCCAGCTCCCCGTCACGGCGGGGCCGGGCCCTGTCAGCTCCCTGACAGATGACAGCCATTACCCACCCCTGATGGCTGCCCGGGCCGGCCTCTCGGGGAGGGGTGCAGCAAGCGGGGTGGGCTGTGCGCCTGGAGAGCCGCCCACTGTTGCAGGGTGGGAAGGGGCTACCCGAGCTCCGGGGGCCCGGGGGCGGCCGGGTCAAGGACGTGGGGGTGGCAGGGGCTGAGGGGGTCTGGGCCGTGGGCAGGGGACGGACCCCACAGCCTTGGCTCAGGGCAGGGCAGGGTGGACGCCCAGGGTGGGTCACGGGGTCCTGCTGGCAGGAAGGTCCGGGAACCCATCTGGGCGACCAGGGCCAGGCCCCGGTGACGGCTGGGACTGTCACTCCCTACCTGCCCCACACCCATGTCCTTGGCGGCCGTCTGGGGCCCCCGCCCGAGGGCGGCTGAGTCTGGGTGTCACGGCTGTCTCCACACATGTCTGTTTTTCCTCTCTTGAAAGTTAAGTTGGCTGATTTCTGTTAGACAAATAGAAGCCTCAGACATGGGATCCACCCCACGTGATGCACTGTGTGTGCGTGTGTTTGTGCATGTGTGTGCATGTGTGCACATGTGTGCACAAGTGCGCATGCATGTACTATATGTGTGTGCATGTGTGTGGTGTACGTGTGCATGTGTGCGTGTGTGCATGTGTGTGCATGCATGTGTGTATGTGAGTATGTGCATTTATGTGCATGCATGTGCATGTGCACACGCACATGCGTGCATGTATGTGTGCATTGTGTATGCACATGTGTGCATGTGTATGCACGTGTGAGCATGTGTGTATGCACGTGTGTGCGTGCATATGTGTGTGCGCATGTGTGCGCGCGTGTGCATGTGCTTGTGTGTGTGTGTGTGTGTGTGTGCATGCATGCGTAGAGAGTCATGGTCTCGCCTTCAGAGGCGTGAAAAGGCCTGTTCCCCACAGCGTGTGTATGCGGAGGGTAGGGCCGGCCTCTGCAGTCCTCGGCTTCCAGCACGTTCCAAGTCGAGGCTCCATCGCTATTGGTTGGAGTTCCTACACTCTGTCACCGCCCCTTCCACAGCGATGACCTGTGTCCCCCCCCCCCCGCCCCACCCCTGCCTCTCCAGCTTTCCGTCCCTGAGAGGCCCCGGAGTCTCGGGGATGATGACGTGTCTGGTGTGTCTGCTGCACGTGAAGGTGAGAGGTGGAGATGTTCCAGAATGTTCCATAGCGAAAGCTCACGGCGGCTCATCCTCCGGCCTCTCCCGCTGCGCGTCCACATAGAGGTCATGCCCGGGGTGAGCCCACGGCCCTCGCCAGCTGGACGTGAATGTCTGCTGTGGTCTGTGAAGACGCGGCAGCCAGCAGGCCGGAGAGGCTCTGTCCCCGCACAGCGCCGGTGCTGAACGCGTCCTGGTCAGATGGCGGGGAAAATAATTAGGACAATAAATACAAATTTAATTTAAATGAGGCTATTAAGAGCCGAAGCTTGACATTTTGCTATTTAGCATTATTAGTTATTTGTGTAACAAACCATTGCACTAAGAGCAGAATGATGAGAGATCGGCTAATGTGATTCAGAACATCCCATTTACCGGCCGCGCGTCCTCCCCTGCTAATCAGGCCGTTAAGCAGAATGGCCGTCGTGTCTGGCGCTGCTTAATTGCGCCTGAGTGGGATCGTCGGCAGGTAGCGGCCGCGGTGGGCCCCAGCGGAGTCCCGGGGCGGCAGGCCCCGGGGCTGCCTCCGCTCTCAACCCCCCCCTGCTGCCGCCCTGAGGCGGGGGACACAGGCGCAGCCTTGGGGCTCGGGAGGGTCAGACCCGCAAAACTGCTGCCCGAGTCTCCTGAGGCAGGAGGTGCCGGGGGCGGCTGTCGTGCCCGGCTGGGAGTCCAGCAGGCGCACGCCCTGCCTCTGTTTCCCTCCTGTGGCCAGGGATGAGTCACACGACTTCCTCCTTTACGTTTGCTATTTTCATTCTGCAAATTTATTTATTCTTAGAATTTTTTTTTATCAGTTGTTAAAAAGACTTTTAAAAAACTATACCCCCGGGGCTGGAGCAATAGCACAGCGGGGAGGGCGTTTGCCTTGCACGTGGCCAACCCGGGTTCGATTCCCAGCATCCCATATGGTCCCCCAAGCTCCACCAAGAGTAGTTCTTGAGTGCAGAGCCAGGAGTAACCCCTGAGCATTGCCGGATGTGACCCAAAATGAAAAAACAAACAAAACCCAAATAAAACCTGCATCCCCCTTTTCCCAATAGGTATATAGATTAAAAAAAATAATAATCTGAGTAATTCCGTCATAACACTTCTTAAAATTTACATGAAAATCCATCCTACAAATAATTTCCTAAGAGCGAATTTCTTAAAAATTTAAGGCAAGTATGAATAGATCTATAAAAGTATAAACAATGTGTTTTACCCTAAAAAGGCAATGAGGACTCACGGCAGACAATATTCTATTACAGCTAATGCTGAAGGTTCTGTATCAGTAAGTCAAAGGAAAATAGGTAAAGAGATTGCCTGGGTCTGTAGGAAGAACACAGGACACAAAGGGAACATTGATTCCTCGTTGGAGCGTATGAGGCCTCTGGCCAGCTAGGGGCAAAGGTGCCCCGTGACCTGGCAGAGGGCGGCCAGAGGCACCGAGCGACGCCCACTCGATGCCAGGCACTGAGAAATCTGTCTTGTTCTCTGCAGAAGTTTTCTAATGCTTCTTGCAAGGCTGGTTTCGAGGCTCTGAATTCCCCGAGCTCTCGCCTGTCCGTCAAGCTCGCCTGGCTCTTTCCAGTCTGGATGGAGCCTCGCAGGAGAGAATTCGAGTCCGTCCCGGGTCCTTCCACTCTCGCTGGCTCAGAGAGGCTCAGCTGACGGATCTGCTGTGAGTTTTATGGGCTTTCTTCTGAAAGTCCCTTCTGTGATGCTTCATATTCTGTCCCTGTCATTGGCTCTTGCTTCTGAGCACATGTGTCTGGGTTTTTCTAGTAGGTTTGTTCTCAGGCCTCTGGCGTCTGGCGCCTGCCCTTCTCAGCGCGGAGAGATTCCCATCGGCGGCTCCTTGGACTGGAGGTTATTCATGAGTTTATCCCCCCTCCCTCCAGTGACCCTTCTCTGGTTTCTCTCGACTCAGCCTGGGTTCTTCTTTCTGTCTTCGCTAGGTCTGAGTTCCCGCCCCCCCCAGACGCCTGCCGACCCTCCCCGGCCGCCGCTGTTCTGCTGCTCGGCCTCCGGCTGGCTTGTTAAACGCCTCCCCGCGCTCTCCGCCCTGCCGACGGCCCGAGGCTCCTCCCTGCTGCCCTCGCACGGCCCCGGGCTGGGCTCGCCCCCGTCCCCCGTCTTTTTGTGCTCATTAAGCGTCTCCCACAAGGTGCCACTGGAGTGATTCTCAGGGCTGGCGCTGGTTGGGCCTCGGTGAGCTGTTTCCCTAGGCTGGGCTTGGGGGCTTGTGTGCGTCGCCCCCTGTGCCTGCGTCGTCACCCTGTGCCTGCGTCGCCCCCTGTGCCTGCGTCGTCACCCTGTGCCTGCGTCGCCCCCTGTGCCTGCGTCGTCACCCTGTGCCTGCGTCGCCCCCTGTGCCTGCGTCGTCACCCTGTGCCTGCGTCGCCCCCTGTGCCTACGTCGTCCTCCTGCTGCGCCGAGGGTGAGCTTTGTCCAGAGTCTGGGAGTCGGGACGTCAGCTGGCGTGCGCATCCCTTCCCTGCTGGTCGTCACCCTGGGACAGGGGGTGTGTGGTGTGTGGGGCATGACAGGAGATGTGTGGTGTGTGGGACATGACAGGGGTATGTGGTGTGTGAGGCATGGCGTGTGGTGTGTGGCATGTGAGGTGTGTGGCATGTGGTGTGTGTGGTGTGTGTGGCGTGTGTCATATGTCTGTGAGGTGTGTGGAGTGTGTGGCATGTGAGGTGTGTGGCGTGTGATGTGTAGCATGTGTGGCATGTAAGGTGTGTGGCATGTGAGGTGTGATGTGTGGCGTGTGTGGCATGTGAGGTGTGTGGTATATGGCATGTGGTGTGTGGTGTGTGGTGTGGCATGAGGCGTGTGGTGTGTGGCATGAGGTGTGTGGTTTGTGGTGTGAGGTGTGTGGTGTGTGAGGCATAGCGTGTAATGTGTGGCATGTGGTTTGTGGTGTGTGGCGTGTGAGCTGTGGTGTGTGAGGTGTGAGGTGTATGGTGTGTGGTGTGAGGCGTGTGGTGTGTAGTGTGAAGTGTGTAGTATGTGGTGTGAGGTGTGTGGTGTGTGGCATGTGGTGTGTGGTGTGTGGCGTGTGGTGTGTGGCGTGTGGTGTGTGGTGTGTGGTGTGTGGCGTGTGAGCTATGGAATGTGAGGTGTGTGGCATGTGGCGTGTGGTGTGAGGTGTGTGGCATGTGGTACATGGTGTGAGGTGTGTGGTGTGTGGTGTGAGGTGTGTGGTGTGAGGTGTGTGGTGTGTGGCATGTGGTGTGTGGCATGTGGTGTGTGGTTTGTGGTGTGAGGTGTGTGGTGTGTGGCATGAGGGATGGCGCGTGGGGCTGTGGCGTGGCCATGGGAGCAGCTGTGGGTGCGGCCGAGGCTCAGGCTGTGGCTGTTGGCAGTGTCCGGGCGTTAGTGGCCTGCGGGGCTGGGGGGCAGCAGGCCCTGAGGTGTGCAGGTGGGTGTGGGGCAGAGGGACCCCTGGAAGGAGCCGGATCTGCTTCCGCCCCGGGGCCCTCGGGTGTCGGCCGGGCCTCTCCCCCCACCCTGAACGCCAGTGCTCCCCATCCTGAGTGCGTCTGCGTGTGCGCCGTGTGTCTGTGGAGACTGAGCCGCCTCCGCGGGCCGACGCCTCATTTCCTGATGTCCGAAGCAGGTTCATTCGGTGCAAGTTTCTCTGCAGCTCAGAGGCCCTTGGGTCACTCGCGGGGCGTCTCCCCGGGTGGCTGGGGCAGGGGCGGGCAGCTCTGGTGGGCGCGCGGGCGGGCAGGGGCCACAGCGCCCAGCACCCAGCCTGTGTGGGGCGGCCAGGGGCCCAGGGCTCGGCTTTGCTTCCCCGGAGTCGGGCCCGCCCTGGCCGCGGGAATGTTCTCTCCCCGGCAGAGGCGGCTGCAGCGTCTGGGCGCGGCCCCGTGTCGGGGCGGGCGGGTGGGCGGAGGCAAGGCCCCAGGTGGTCGCACGTGGGGAAAGTTTCCCCTCCCTGGGAGAGTGGCTGAGACTCGCGCGGCCCCGGCCTGGGCTCTGCTTCCGGCCTGCGGTGGGGAGGGGCCTGGGGTCTCCATTTGCACGGCCGCCCCCCCCCTCCCCGGGTTGCTTCTGTTCCTTGCGGGTGCGAGGGGGGCTGTCGAGCCCCTGAGCGCCCTTTCCCAGCAGGGACCCCCGCTCAGGACCGCGGAAGGGGCCCTGGGTTCTGCTTTTGGGGGTGCTGGGTCGTGGGTGACGTTGGTCTCGGGGACCAGGGGGCGTCTTTGTTTGTGCCCGTCGCTGTGGGTGTGCGGGCTGACAGGGACCCCCGTGTGCGTTCTGGGGGGAGCCGAGGGTCTGAACACGCCCAGGCCTCCCACTGGGGTCCCGGGGTGCAGGCCAGGAGGACCCCACCTGGTGGGCGGCCGCTGACCCCGGGGCTAGCCCTGGGGCCCGGAGGCTCAGGGGCGTGGTGGGGGCTGGGGGTTTCTACCTGTCCACCCGCCGTAAGGGCCAGCTGCCCGCTGGGCACGGCCCCCTGCCCGTCATCAGGGCCAGCTGCCCGCTGGGCACGGCCCATGTCCGTTATTGGGGCTAACCTCAGGCCGTGTGCATTGTAGTAGTTTTTGTGCTCTGGCGTTTCCGTAACTGTCTCACTTTTTGGCCAGACGCGGAATGAAACGCCCCTGAGCCCTGCCGCTGAGACTCGCCGACGTCTGGCTCGGCTGCCACGGCGAACCCAGGAATACCCAGAAGGGGGAGCGGCCCCAGGCCCCTCTGCGCTCGCCCCAGGTCCCCCCACCTTCCCGAGGCCGCGGGGCCGCGTGGGTCGTCACGGGCCCCTGTCTCGGGGAGAAGGTGCGGCTGTGAGGGAGAGCAGGGGCCACGCGGCAGACTCCGCCCCCCCTGCAGTCGCTGCCCTCGCTCCTGCAGCGGTTAATTAGGATTATTGTTCGCTCCAGAGCACTTAGCAACACGGCGAGGAGGGAACAGGCTCCTCTGTCAAGCTCCTACTGATATATTATAATTACGCCTAGAGCGCGGAATCAAGGTGAATTACAGTCAGAGTCACTCTGACAGGGTTTCGGGCGCACGACGCCCGGCACCCACCCATCCCCTCCGCAGCGTCTGCGCCCCGTCTCCCCCCCGCCCACGCCCCCCCCTCCTTCTCGGCGGCAGCTTCTCCCTGTCCTGGAGGACCCAGCGAGCAGGCCACGGTCACCTCCAGCCGCACCTTCTACTCACTCTCCCTGGTGACCTCCCAGGCCGCTGTTCGGACCCCACGTCCCCTGAGGCAGAATCGCCACCTACGGCCCGAGGGGCCGTGCGGGAGGAACACAGATGCCCCGGGGCTTCGCTTGAGTTTTGCTCTGAAGGAGAAGGTCCCAGCTGAGCCTCCCCACGCGTGAGCGAGTCGAGGGCGGAGGGTCTTCAGGGGGCGCCGGGCCCAGGATAGCTGAGTTTAGATCCTCCCTAGGGGCTGGTGCGATAGCACAGCGGGTAGGCGTTTGCCTTGCACGCAGCCGACCCGGGTTCGAGTCCCAGCATCCCATATGGTCCCCTGAGCACTGCCAGGAGTAATTCCTGAGTGCAGAGCCAGGAGTAACCCCTGTGCATCGCCAGGTGTGACCCAAAAAGAAAAAAAACAATAAAATAAAATAAATCCTCCCTAAGCGGAAGCCTGAACCCGGGAGCGCCCGTTAGAGCCGGTGTTTCCGGTGCCCCTTGGCCCCCCCAGCCCGGGGTCTCTCTGTCACTTTCTCCTTCGACCATCGTGCAGATCAGCAGCACTCGAGTCGCCGTTTCCTGCCAGGCCGGCTCAGTGCTCCCCGGGAGAGGCCACAAGCCCAGGGCCGACACCGCTGCAGAGTGTCGCCCGGGGACCAGGGGTGACAGGGATTGGCTTCTGTCCGGGTCCTTCTGTGCGCAGGAAGGGCCCGTGTTCTCGGTGGTGGCCAGCTGGCCGCGGGGCCGTGCTCCTGCCTGGGCTCTCACTGTCCCCGAGGGACACGTGGGCCTGGCACGTTGGGTGGGGTGGACACCGCCGTGGTGTGAGGGGCGCGGGTGGGGAGTGTGACTCTCGGGGGGGCTCCTGGGCGGGGTGGGCTCGCCGGGCCTGGCCGTCCAAGTTCCCTCATCCGCCAGCTGGACACCTGGCAAAGCCGTGCGAAAGCCTGAGAGCCAGAGAGGCCAGAGCAAGACACGAGGGCATCAGAGGACACGTGAAGCGAACCAGACAACAGCCTTTGAAACACCCAGGACCGGCCACGGTCAGCCACGAGAGACATGACCACGGTCAGCCATGAGGGACATGACCACGGTCAGCCACGAGGGACATGACCACGGTCAGCTACGAGGGACATGACCACGGTCAGCTACGAGAGACATGACCACGGTCAGCCACGAGAGACATGACCACGGTCAGCCATGAGGGACATGACCACGGTCAGCCACGAGGGACATGACCACGGTCAGCTACGAGGGACATGACCACGGTCAGCCACGAGAGACATGACCACGGTCAGCCCTGAGACACTGACCATCATTTCATTCCCAGGTGTTGTCCTGTGTGTGGGTCTGACCAGAAGTGCTGGTCAGCTGCTGGCTGCGGTTTACGTCCTGCCCTGCAGAGTCGTGGCTGCCTCCCTCGGGGAGCTGCCCGGGATTGCAGGTGGCTGCAGGCGACTCTTGTGCCTGAGTGCAGTGCTTCCCGCCGCCCCCGCTGTGTCAGGGCTGCTCGTGCGTCCCTGCCACGCGAGACCAGAGTGTCGGTGTGACACGCCAAGCTCCTGCCCAGAGCGGGGCCACTGCCCAGCTCCCGCCGCCTCCAGCCCTGCTCTGGGGGAGCGTCGTGTAGGCACAGAGCCGCCCGGCCCCGAGGCAAACGGGCCGATGCGCTTCCTCAGAAAGGACTCGTCCGGTGGAGGGACACGCGGAGTCGGTCGGCCAGAGCAGGCCGGTGGGTTCGAGAGGGGAGACGTTTAGGGGAAGGCGAAACGGCTGAAGGCCGAGAGGTCGAGAGCTCCAGTGAGGGGAAGTCACGGGCTGTGACATGGGCCTGGGGCCTCTGAGTAAGGCCGCGGCCCCCACGCGAGGGACGGGAGGGACGGCCGTGTGCGAGCACTTGGCTGTTGGTGCACACGCACTGCCCTCAGCACAGCTGTGCGCTCACCCCCCCCCACTCCCCCCTGCTCTCTCTGCTCCTACCCCCTCGGCCCTCGGGACAGCAGAGAGTGGACGGTGCGACTCAGTGGGCGATTCTGTGTGCTCCGGGGCTCCGTGCGTCTCTGTGTGGCGAGCGAGACTTTTCTCACCCCCAGACGAGGGCCTGAGCTCTGAGGGGGACGGGACGGGTGGGGGTGGGGCGAGAGTCTGGATGGACCTTGCCCCAGGGGACGCTGGCCGTGGAACCGTCTCTGACGTGTACGGCCCCTCGCTGGACTTCGGGGTCCCCTGTGGTGTGGACATGAAGGGAACCAGCCGGCAAGTAAAATATATTTATTATTGAATCACAGTGAGACACAGTTACAGGGTTCACAGTTGGGTTCCAGTCACCAGTGTCATTGCCGCTGTCCCCGTGTCCCTCCCCTGCCCTCTGCCTCTATGGCAGCCAGCATTTTGGTTTGTCTGTTTCTGGGTCACACCCGGCAATGCTCAGGGGTCACTCCTGGCTCTGCACTCAGGAATGACTCCTGGCGGTGCTCGGGCGACCCTATGGGATGCCGGGGATCGAACCCAGGTTGGCCGTGTGCAAGGCAGGTGCCCTCCCCGCTATGCTGTCGCTCCAGCCCCAAGCAGCCAGCTCTGTTTTGAGTGGGCAAAATCATGAAGGGTCGTGGCCCACAGATGTGACGTTAGCCGTGCTCTGGCATGAGGTTGGGTTTCCCAGGGGAGACGGGAGAGATGGAACACTCACGGGCTGGGCCCCCCGAGCATCGTCCCCCGCACGGAGACACGGCCGCCCGGCCTCGAGGGCGCGATGTCGACGGAGGCCTGGCTCCGCTCAGGAAGGCGTTGCCCGTGTTTGCACGCGTGGCATCTGCGTGTCTCAGCACCGGGCCCCGCTCGCTCATCATGGCTGCCGCGAGATCCGCATCACCGGGCTGACCCCCGCCCATTAGCCGCACAAAGCCTGCAAATTGGCGGGGGGACGGCACGCACGGCCGTCCAGATGAGCTGTTTAGGGCGAGATCAATAGCCCGCGCTCCTGCCTGAATAAAACATGAATCCCTAATAGAGTTATTTCAGAAAGTCAAGTCTAATAGACCCCGTCCTGCCAAGATCTAACTACCGAGATAGGGGTGTAATGATTACAAGAGTAGGAACAAAATAAAGGATGAAGGAAACGCGCCTGACATCCGCTCCGTGCCGGCTACGCGCAAGTGAGAATCAATTTCCCCGCCGCGCCGCGTCGCCCCCGCCTGGCAGTGCCCGCTGCGTGCCAAGGCCCGCCCGTCCCCCGCTGTCCGGCTCCCGCGGCGAGGGCACAGCAGGGAGCCCGGGCAGGGCCTTCGGGATCAGAAGCGAGCGGGGACTCACCGGGCAAGCACTCCCCCGGACGCGTGGGCGGCGCGGGGCGGGGGTTGCTCCCTCCACGCAGACCCCAGAGCGGGAGCAGGGTCCCGGCAGAGGCCTCTCCACGTGAGCTCGGTTGCTCCAGAGAAGCTCCGGGTTGCGGGGAGCACCCTCGCAGGGGTCCCCCTCTCTCGCGGTGAGAGGGGAAGGTTGTCCCGCCAGGGCCTCTTGCAGTTTCTGAAGGAGGAGGTCACGCCCGGCTTGGTGGCCCGGCTGCTGATGGGCGGCCGTGTGGGTCCCTCGTGTGGGCGTGGGGTGGTGAGGCCTGCTGGCGCCCGGGGGGCCCTGGGGGACGGGGCAGCCGCCCCCGAGCTGTGTCCCGTTGCTCGTCCATTTGCTCGAGCGGGCACCAGTGGCGTCTCATCGTGAGACTTGCGGTTACTGTGTTTGGCATCTCGAACACGCCCCGGGGAGCTGCCAGGCTCTGCCCTGCGGGCGGGCGGGATCCTCTCGGTAGCTTGCCGGGCTCCCCGAGAGGAGCGGAGGAATCGAACCCGGGTCGGCCGCACACATAACAACAGAAATGAACTCCAGCCTGTCCCAGCAGGAGCCGCGTCCCTACGGCCGGCTTCCCGGTGGAGGGTGCGGAGGGCAGGCGGGCGCAGGAGGCGGCTGTCAGACGGGCGCATGGGGGGTCAGTGGCGAGTCCGGGCCCCAGAGCTGGACGTGGAGTTCCCCCTCTCCCCTCCGGGGGCGCTGCAGCTTGTGAGTTGGGTCCGGCCAACATAGAGAAGGTTCCGGGATGAACGTTGGGGACGACGCAGAATGAGAGCGAGAGAGTCGCCCTGAGGTGAGGCCGTCCCCGGGCCCCCTGGGGAGGAAACGCCCCCCACCTGCAGGGCACGAAGGCCCACGGACGAGGCGCTCAGGCTGCGGGGGGCAGAGACCCGACAGGCATCCCCAGCCCAGCTCCGCCCGGCCACTCCCCCCCACAGGCCAGGAGCTGCGCGGGCCAGGGAGATAGCACGGGGCAGCCCTGGGCTGGTCCCCGGCTCTGCGCGTTCCCTGAGCCCTGCCAGGCGGGATCCCGAGCACAGAGCCAGGAGTCAGCCCTGAGCGCCAACCAGGACGGGGGAGGGGCTGCGGCTCGTGGCTGCAGCTTGGGAAGCGTCCTTCTGCGGCGTGACGGGCAGCCCACGGCTGTCCACGGGGGCCGCTGCCCACAGACACTCTCTACGTGTCCCGGCTGGCCACCCCGACTCCACGCCTGCCTCAGGCGGGCGGGGAGATCCGTTTCCTCCCTCCTGACGAGGCTACCGGGGAGCCGGTGATGGGGGCGGGCGGGCCCGCGGGGCTGCAGGGGACGGTGACGGCCACACGCGCCTCGAAGCCTCGGATAGCCGAAGGGGTGATGCATCTCGCCAAAGCCACCGAGAGACGCCGAGAGCCGCCTGGAGGCAGCAAGGCACGCGGGCTCTCGCGGCAGTGCTCCGGCCCCGGCAGGCAGTCGGGCCGAGGGCTCCCCGCTGGCTCTGCGAAGTTCCTCCCGAGTTTTAATCTCCTGAGACGGGCGGTGTGGCGGGGAGGCTCTCGGACTCTCGGTGCCTCCCTGAGGCTGTCGAGCCGCCGCACGCGTGACCGTGTGTCGGGGGGTGACGCTCTGCCCTGCCCCTGACAGCCGTCGTCATTGCTGGGGCGGGAGGAGAAGGACAGGAGCACCTCGGGCCTTAGCGCCAGGCAGAGGAACCGGGCACTCGGTGTGAGGTCCGGTGTGGCCCTCGGCAGGACGGGCCGTGCCGTCCCGTGATGACCCGTGCTCAGCAGGACGCGGTTCCCCTGGCGCCTCACTCCTGGCAAACCTGCTCCTGTTGCTGCTCGGATGCAGGTAAACGTGACCCGGCGGGAAAGGAAGGCGGGCACACGCGTGTCCAGGCGGGGGCAGCGGGCAGGGCGCGTCCCTCGGTGGGCAGGCGGGCAGAGCTGGCCCTGGACCGAGCAGAGCCAGGGTCCCGTCTGTGGCGGGCAGCCATGGCCAGGACTGGTCTGGGGGTTTCCGGGCCATTGGTCTGTGACGGCGGGGAGTGACGGCTCCTTCTGCCTGACGGGGGCAGGAGGGCTCTGCGGGCCGCGGCGGCTGGCGTGGGGGCTGCGCTGGTGGGGGCTGGCGGGGGGGCGCCAGGGCCGGCCATCTGTCTGAGCCGCCCGGTGCTGACTAAGGGGGTGCGTTCACGCTCTGCCTAACCATGCGCGGCACAGAAGCCCCGAGTCAGCCGGGACGACAGATGGCGAGGGGTGTGTGTGTGTGTGTGTGTGTGTGTGTGTGTGTGTGTGTGCGTGTGTGTGTGTGCGCGAGAGTGAACTTCGGGGAACAAATCTCTCCGGGACCGCCCGCTTGAGCCGGCCGCCAGCACCCGGGGGCCCTGGGCCGCGGTTTGGGAGAGAAGGGACCGGCGTGGCTTTGGGTGTTGAATCCCTCTTGACTTGGGTACGAGAGATCAACCGCAGCCCGGCCTTTACACGCGAGGACTCACCGTGTGGCTCGGCGTGTGGTCCTGGGGCCCACGCTCGCTCCCCCTGCCGCGTGGTCGGAGGACGAGGCACAGACGACCCTCACGGGCACCTCGCTGTGTCCGGCCGCCCGGTCTCTGCTCCGCCCACAGCTCCCGGGACCGGGGAGCGTCTGGGGCGCCAGGGAGACGGGCTCGGGAGTCGCTCTGCGGAGGCTGTGACGCAGCGTCCCGCGTAACCGACGCGAGCTCGCCACTCACACGCCGTCCAACGCGAGGCCGGCGTTGCCTAGAAACACACGGGTCCGTGACACAGGCGAGGACAGTCCACGCCCTCGGGCGACGTTCGCAGTCAGGGGGCGCAGTCGGCGGCACCCTTGAGAGGGGCAGCGGGCGGGGGAGACGGGAGTCCCGGCGGGGCGGGGCGAAAGGAGGGACCTGCGAGCAGTGCTCTGAGCTAATGATGTAAGAACAGACGGGGCCCAGAAGGGGCGGTCGGCGAGAGTCAGGAATCTCTCCTCTGTGTGCGCGCGCACACGCGTGTGTATCTGTGTGTCTGTGTGTGCCTGTGTGTCTGTGTGTGTCAGTGTGTGTCTGTGTCTGTATGTGTCTGTGTGTTTGTCTATGTGTGTCTGTGTGTGTGTCTGTGTGTTCCTGTGTGTCTGTATGTGTGTGTTTCTGTATGTCTGTTTGTGTGTCTATGTGTGTCTGTGTGTGTCTCCATGTGTGTCTGTGTGTGCCTATGTGTGTCTGTGTTTCTGTGTGTCTGTATGCTTGTTTGTGTCTCCGTGTGTGTCTGTGTGTCTCCGTGTGTGTCTCCATGTGTGTCTGTGTGTGTCTGTGTGTCTGTATATTTGTTTGTGTGTCTGTGTGTGTGTCTGTGTGTGTCTTCGTGTGTGTCTGTGTGTCTGTATGTTTGTTTGTGTGTCTGTGTGTGTCTGTGTGTGTGTCTGTGTGTGTCTGTGTGTCTGTGTGTGTGTCTGTGTGTGTCTCCGTGTGTGTCTGTGTGTGTCTTTGTGTGTGTCTGTGTGTGTCTGTGTGTGTGTTGGCCGGGGAGGGAAGGGGTTGGCAGAGTGTGATGTCACAGGTGAGACCAGGGTCTTCCTGCCCCCTGGAATTGAGGTCGGCCCCCCCCCCACCCTGGCTGTGAGAGCTGGGCCAGAGTGTCCCTGTCTCCTGGGGTGTCGCTCCCCGGCCCGCGGTCAGCCCTGCTCACGCCCTCGCCTCTCCGGGATACGCAGTGTCCTGGTCCAGGGGACGCCGCCAGGGGTGGCGAGTGACCAGGGTCGGCCCAGGCCGCAGAGCTGGGCGGGAACCCCAGTGAGGAGTCGGGCCAGCGAGGGTCTGAGTCCCCCCGGACGCCGGAAGCTTCCTGCTGGCGGCGGGGGGAGGGCGGGGGGTGAGCCCGGCGCTGGCCTTTGACCTGCTGCCTGCAGGCCCTGGGCGGTCGCACGTCGCTGCGGCCGTGACCCCTCTCGGGACTCAGGGAAGCCGAGAGGAGCCTGGAGCGTGACGGGAAAGGGGGTCTCTGCACGGCTGTGCTGGCAGGCGTGTCGGGGACGCCCAAGGGTTCCGCTCTGCAAATTCCAGTCGTACCCGTCAGAGCCGTGGCAGGGAAGGGCCCTTGGTGCCCTGGGGCACCCGTGGGCTCTGCGGGTCCTTCACAGCCGGGGTTCGAATGAGCCCTCGGCCAGGCAAACCCACCCCCCTCACCAGGCGGCCTCGTGCCCTCTGCACACTTTCGATCCTGCGATCCGAGTGGGGTGGGTGACGGCCTCGGCGTGTGGCCCAGGGCGTGTGCAGAAGGCGGGAGTTCCGGGCACCAGGCAGTGTGGGAGCAGGCTGCTGTCTGGAAGCTTCTGGGAGCAGGTCTGAGCTGTCTCGGCGCTCAGCGCGCACGCACACACACACACACGTACACGCACACACACACGCACACACACGCGCGCACACACATGCACACACACATGCACACGCACACACACACACACACACACGCACGCACACAAGCACACACACACACACAAGCACACACACACACACACACGCACGCGCACACACACACACACATGTGCGCACACGGCGAGGTGAGGTGCGGCCTCTTGCTCGATTACGGGATCACTTCAGTGTCGACAGCTGTCAGACAGGCTGCCCCCATGTGTCACTCACTCCCCGAGGCGGCGCTAGCTGGGGTGAGCCTGAGGCGGAGGAGAGGAGGGGGCGGGGCTGGCGACGGCTGAGGGACGGGGTCCTGGGCCGGCGGCGGGGACTTCTGGGGCTGGGGTGAAGGATCTGTCCACGCCACACGCCCACGGCACAGCCCGTCACGGGCTCACTGTAGCCTCTGGCCCGGCCTGGCCCAGCCCCGGGGGAGGGTCCTCGGGGCCACCAAGGCCCTCGGCATCCCCTTGGCGGGGCGAGGCTGCACTCTGCCCCTACCCACGGCCGCCCCTGGCCGCCAGGGCCCGCGGGGGCTCAGACCCTCCCCTGCCCGCGAGCAGCCATGCCTCAGGCGACCTCCCCAGCAGCCTCCCCTGGGGAGAAGCCTACACCCCCAGCCCGCGGTTCCCTGAGAGCCTGCAGAGCAGGCAAGGAGCCCATCTGGAGCCTGAACACACGTATACACATGCACACACACGGAGACACACAGACACACACGTGCACACATAAGTACACACATGTACACACATGGGGACACACAGACACATACATACATATACACATACACACATGCACACACGGAGACACACAGACACACAGATACACACGTACACACATGGAGACACACATGTACATGCATGCACATGCATACACACACGCACACATGGAGACACACATACACACATACACGCACACACATACACAGACACATGTACACACATACACACATGCACACACAGAGATACACACGTACACACATGTACACACATGCACACACACGGAGATACATATGGAAATACACACAGATATACAGACACGCAGGCACACACAGATACACGCAGACCATGCACACATTACACACATACACAGACACAGAGATACACACAGACATACATACACACATACAAAGACAGACACACAGACTTCAGACACACTGACACACATACACACATGCACACACAGACACAGAGATACACGTAGACCACACACACAGAGATACAGACACAGAGAGATGCATCCAGACCATATATGTGCATGTACACACACAGACACACGCGTGTTCCTCTGCGCTATCCTTGTGGGTCCTACTGTCCAGGCGCTGGCGCTGCTCTGTGGACCCTGCCCGGCAGGCCCTGTGGGAGACCCAGCCCACACCTCCCTGGAGGCCGCTCTGCCCTGGGCGCTGCTCATGGCCCTCTGGGAAACGGGACGGGCCCAGAGCCGTTGGTTCCCGTCCGTCTGCCCCTCGCCTGGGCCGGGGCTGTGGCGTCCGGTTCTGGGACAGAGCCGACCCCTGAGAGGCGTGGGCAGGACAGAGGGCCGGGTTGGCGCCAACACAGTGTCCCTCCAGAACTGGTTGACCGAGGCCACTCCACCCTGCAGCCCGGACACGGCCGAGGGGCACAGGGGCTGTGGGCACCTGCCTGAGGTGGGCACAGGGGCCGTGGGCACCTGCCTGAGGTGGGCACAGGGGCCGTGGGCACCTGCCTGAGGTGGGCACAGGGGCCGTGGGCACCTGCCTGAGGTGGGCACAGGGGCCGTGGGCACCTGCCTGAGGTGGGCACAGGGGCCGTGGGCACCTGCCTGAGGTGGGCACAGGGGCCAGTGGGCACCTGCCTGGGGCTCAGCCTGACCCTGAGTCTCTTCCAGCTTCTCCCGGACCCCCCGGCCCACCCCAGTTCTGAGTCCTGCAGTTTCTCGGGCCCGTGCTGACCTCCTGCCATCTCACCCCGTAGCAGTGACCGGAGGTCAGCTGGCGGTGGGTGACCCAGACTCACCGACGCTGGCACAAGCCCCGCTGGCCACCCCCCTCCATGCTGAGCCCGCAGGCCCCGGCCCCTCTCAGGGACACACCAGAGCGTCCGGGTCCCGCCGTGCCCTGGGCCTCCCCCTGCGGCCCCAGGGCAGCTCCTCTCCCCTGCCCGGCAGATGTCTCACCTGCAGACGGGGGAGAGGACCCACCCGAGAGCTGCCCAGCGGCCAAACGCCCCCCCTCACAGCCCCCCAAACTCTCCGCGCAGCTCGGAGCTCACCAGGGCGGCTTCAAACACGGCTCCAACACGGCTCCCGGCCTCGGGGACGCGTGTCGGGCAGGCTAGGGGAGAAGATTCCGGAACAGCCCTGCCTGTCAGCTGCTGACATCTCCCGGAGCCCGTGTCTGGCCGTCACAGGGCCCGGGGGCCTGGCGGAGGGTCGCCCCCGCCGAGCCCCCGACAGACAGGGCAGCTGGCGCCGCAGACTCGGCTCTGACACCGCGGTGGGGAGTTCGGGCCGACTCATTAATCAGCCATTAATTGATAATGAGCACTGCCTCGCAGCGCTGTTTGCACGAGCCGGGAGGCGCCGCTGCCCCAGCAGGCCGAGTCTTGTTCCCTGACAGATGGGGCATCACGGGAGATCACGCTCGCGCTCCTCCGAGACGCTTCAGATTCAATTAGACGCTGCAGTTCCGCGTCGCCTTGTGCCGCGTCGCCACTGCCTCCCGGGCCGGGCTGGGGGAGGCCCCCTGGGAAGGGGCGAGTCAGGGGAGAGCAAGGGCACGCGGGCCTGGTGCCGGCCGGAGACCTCCCCGGGGAGCCCGGACGGGCGGGCGGGCACCGCGCCCGGAGCAGTGAGGGCCAAGTGCTCGGAGAGTTACAGGCTGCCGGGCCGGGGCGAAGGGATGGTGGGGAGGGCGTTTGCTCCGCACACGTGAGACCCCGGCACCCGCTAAGGCCCCCCGAGTCCGCCAGGACTGATTCCTGAGCACTGAGCCAGGAGTCAGCCCTGGGCATCTCCGGAGCCCCAAAGCTAAGCGTGAGAGGCCTAGGGCCCGGGGGTGGGGGCTGCTGTCACACTGCTCGGCGCTTGGGCTCGGACCCCGCCACCACCTGGCCCCGAGGGGGCAGCCCCGGCGGCCAGCACTGCTGGGGGCCCCGGGGGTCTCAGCACAACAGCATTGGACTGAGCCGACGACCCGGTTGTCAGAGACGCTCCGGGGGGCCCCGAGCCTCGGGAGTGCTGCGGGGGGCCCGGACGTGCAAACGTGGCTGTCCGGGCCCCGGACGTCCTGGCGCTGCAGAGGCTCCGAGCACGAGAGGGCAGGGACGGAACGACCTGAGCACGTGGCCACTCGGCCGGGCAACCGGGATACTCCTGCCTCAGTGCTCGGGTGCGGGGCACGGACACAGTGCTCTGCGCTGGGAGGACGGACGGGTGGAGGGAGCTCCTGCCTCCTGCTTGCTGCCCCTCTGCACCGCCCCCCGGGCCCCCCAGCCCTTCCGGGGGGCATCCGTGACCACACAGCACTCAGGCATTAAACAAGCGAGGTTCCAGGCCGGCTGCGTGCCGACGGTCTCCCACACGCCCGGGCCGGGAGCCGAGGTGAGCGTCCTGCGGCCCCCCGGTGTGAGATGGATAGTCCAGAGGAGCCGGCCACGATCAGCCTCTCCCCAGCCATCCCGGGGGGGCTCGGCGTGGGCCGCGGGGCCCTGGCCCGACGGTCAGCAAGGCCATTCCGGGGATTAGCTCCGCCCTGGCCCAGGAAGCAACAATGCGGCCGCTGGGCGAGACTCAGGGCGGCCACAGCCGGACGTGGCCCCGGGCGGGCGGGTGTCAGCGCAGGCAGGCCGCCTCCCCCGCCGCCCCCCAGCCCCCCCGGAGCGGCCGGGACGGGCCGTACTGCTGACGGGGCTGGTTCTGGCCCACCTGCGCGTCTCTCCAGCTGCCTCCAATTTCCCTCCATTCAGAGCCGTGATTGGGGACAGGCAGGACGGCGCCCACTCCTGTCACTCAGCAAAGCAGGGGCTGAGTCACCGGGCGGGGGGAGCGCGGGCAGGGCCCGGGGCCCGGGGCTGTGAGGCCCCCGCCAGAGCGAGAAGCCGGCAGAGCAGGGGTGCGGCCGGGGGTGAGGGGCTTTCGTCAGCCTGACTGCCTGTCCCTGCTCTTGTGCTGGGCGCCAGGCTCGGAGTCGCCCTTCGTCCTCCTGTCCTTCCCCGGGGTCCCGCCGAGCCCCTGACCCGCACTCTCTCCCGGGGTCCCGCCGTCCCCCCTGACCCCGCTCTCTCCCCTGAGGAGGAGGGTGAGCAGGTGATGGATCTTCCCAGAAAGAACCTCCCGGGATGGGTCTCGGTGCTGCATGTCTGCGTCGGCGGGTGATGGACGGGCAGGAGGGCAGGAGCCCCCGGGGCAGGCAGCTCGGGGGGCACGGCCGGCCGTGGGCCTGCAAGAGGGTGGGCGCTGCCGGGCTGCCGGAGAAGAGCCGGGCGGGCCAGGGCAGGCGGGGGCTCCCGGGCGTAGGGGGCCAGGCCCTGCTGCTTCCCCCCGATGGCGGGCGGGGCAGACACTTCCCACGCGGGACTCGGGGGGTCCCATCCCAAGGGGGCTCGCCGGGCTTGAGCCCTCGTTCGTGGCTCTCGCCGAGAGAACCGTCCCGGGGGCGTCTCGCAGCCCCTGCGGCTCTGCATGGCGGGCAGGAGTGAAGCTGCCCCCCGGTGCGGGCGGGCATGTGGCCCCTCAGGGGCTGCGGGTAAAGGCGGGCGGGCTCCGGCAGAACCTTCCAGAGGCCGGGTCGGCGCCGCCCGCAGGCCCACCTCTTCCCCGCCCTCCCTGGGGCTGGGCAGACGCCCCAGCTTCCCTGCGTGTCCATCCGGGCCGTGCTGTGGCCTTCGCTGTGGGTGCCACCGCTGGGGATGGCCTGTCTCAGGCACACGTGCTGCCGGGCGCCATAGCACAGAAGGCCCCGGACGCCACCCCAGTGGCCACAGGACCTTCTCACGTCACCAGCCACCGCCAAGGGCACCTGCTACGGAATTTTACAATCAAATGTTTGGTTCATTTTTCTGTACCTCAGACCACACGTGTCAGTCTCTGGCCACCCGAGGGCCACGTGTGACGGGTCTAACTTGTACCTGCGATGCCCTGTTAGCCCCAGGCTCCTCGGGGCCCTTCTCCTTGCGACCTGCGCAGAGCACCGGGAGTGAGCAAGCGCGGGCCAGAGGCAGCCTGGGCGGTGTCCGGGCGAGGGGGCGGGACGCAGAGCAGAGCAGCAGACGGGCCGGGCCTGGGGGGCGTCACGGGCGGGAGGCCCATCTGCAGGCAGAAGCCACGTGTGGGACCTTCAGCGCCCAGCGGCCGGCGGGGGTGGGGGCACGGCGCGAGAGACCAGCCCCGCGGCAAGGAGGTTCCAGAAGCCTCCGGTGATCCCGGCTGATGGGGTGATGGGCAGACGCCGCACCCCAACGTCCAGGGCCCGCGTGCAGGGGGCCCTGCTGACCTCGACCCACGGGTCACGGCTTCTGCGGGCGAAGGTCACCCCGGGCTCCAGCAGACGCTGCCCCGAGTCTCACCCTCGACCTGAGCACATACTCCCGAGTACTCCTGCCCCCCCACTCCTAAGTACTCCTGCCCCCCACACTCCCAAGTACTCCTGCCCCCCCCACTCCCGAGTACTCCTGCCCCACACTCCCGAGTACTCCTGCCCCACACTCCCGAGTACTCCTGCCCCCCCACTCCCGAGTACTCCTGCCCCCCCACTCCCAAGTACTCCTGCCCCCCACTCCCGAGTACTCCTGCCCCCCCCTCCCGAGTACTCTTGCTGATGCACCAACAACAGCTTAATTATAAACAATGTCTGAGTAACACCTGCACAATGAAAAAAAATGCTTTGCACAATGGCCAACGCCCACTACTTCTTTCTTTCCTTTTTTTGAAAAAAAAAAAAATTTTGCATAAAACCTTCAACAGGGGCCAGAGCCATAGCACAGAGGGTAGGGAGTTTGCCTTGCACGTGGCAGACCCAGGTTCTATTTCAAGCATCCCATATGGTCCCCAACACCTCCAGGGGTGATTCCTGAGTGCAGAGCCAGGAGTAACCCCTGAGTATCGCTGGGTGTGACCCAAAAAAAGCAAAAGACAAACAAAAAAAATAAAACCTACAACAATTATACGGTGAACGTGGGGTAATTAAAGTGCCTTCGATGTTGGATTCCAGAGAATTAATGGGGTCGTTATTTAAATTAATTAACGGAACACTTGGCCAATGAATCCGAGATGACAATTCGGAGGAAAGATGGGGCGTCACCCCGGGGGAGACAGGCATCAGGGGCCCCGAGCAGACCCCTGCCAACAGGGCCGAGGGTCACCTCATCAGGCGGCAGAGTCGGAGCCGCCACTCCCCCTCCCCCTCCCGGCCCCCTGGGGCGCTCAGGCTGCCCGCCCGCGCTGGGCCCTCCTGCTGGTGGTGGGACCAGGGGCCGCCGGCGTTGGGATCGAGCTGCCCGCCCTGGGCTTCCCCTGGCCCCAGCCGCGGGTCCCTCTAGACCCAGCTGTGGTCACCGCCGGGCTCACGGAGGGGAGGGGGGCAGGTGGGCCGAGGGCTGCATTGTCCCCTGCAGAGTGAGGGTTTTCCCAGCTGCTGACAGACCTTGGAGTGCCACTTCATATCCACAGGAGAATCGAATTTCTTTAAAGTCTTCCGGACTGAGCACGGCACAGGCTCAAGTCCCTGAGTTATTGGGCACTCGAGAGCAGCGGCAGGGCTTAAGGGCCCCTGGGACCGCAACACGGGGACGGAGAGGCGCAACGGGCTGGACTCGAGCTTGGCAGACGGGAAGCCTGGGTTTGGCCCCCAGCCCTGCACGGAGCCCTGAGCACAGAGCCGGGAGCACCCCCCGAGTCAGAGGGAGAGAGAGAGGGAGAGAGGGAGAGAGAGAGAGGGAGAGAGAGAGAGGGAGAGGAGGAAGAGAGACAGGAGAGAGAAGGAGAGTGAGAGAGAAGAGAGGAAAAGAGAGGGGAGAGAGGGAGGGAGAGAGAGGGAGAGGGAGAGGGAGCTAGAGACAGAGGGAGAGAGACAGGAGAGAGAAGGAGAGAGGGGGAGAGAGAGAGGGGAGAGGGAGACGGGAGAGGGAGAGGGAGAGAGGGAGGAGGGAGGGAGAGAGAGAGGGAGAGAGGGAGCGAGGGAGAGCGAGGGAGAGGGAGAGAGAGAAGGAGAGGGAGAGAGGGGTAGAGAGAGGGAGAGAGGGGGGAGGGGGAGAGTGACAGGGAGAGGGAGAAGCCCACTGGGGAGGAAGCCCAGGGCTCTGTCCATCTCTGATGGCCCCTGAGTTGCCTGTGAGGGACCCGCCCACCACCCCCAGCCTCCGACCTGGCCTCAGTCTGGGCCCGGCCCTTTGTCCCGTGGGGCCAGGGCTGGGCCGAGCCAGGCAGAGCTGGGCAGACAAAGGCGTCCCAGCAGAAAGTGGCCGGGGGGGCAGCCGCCTCGGGCGGGTCTGCAGGCGCAGGCTGGAGGTTTGCTGTCCCCTGCAGCCCCGACCCCGTCCACCCGCCGTGTCCCCCCTGCAGCCCCGACCGTCCACCCCGCCGTCCCCCCTGCAGCCCCGACCCAGTCTCGGCCTCTGCTCCGGGAAATGCCCTCCGGCCCAGCCTGCCCTCGAGGGGTGGACTCCCTGCGGCCACTGTGCTCCTGGCGCTCTCCGCTGACCGCGGGGTCCTCCGTCCACTGCTCCCCGTGGGCACTGGGGTTCCCGCGAGGTCTGGGCTTGGCCAGTTCTCGCTGGGCTCCAGGTGGGCATTAGCAGGCGTCAGAGCCGGGAACCCCTGAGCCCCCCAAGTGTCCCCTGGGCCCAGAGGGAGCCTGAGCGAGGGCGACGGAGCAGGGCGGTCCCTCTGGGAGTCAGGCTCCAGGGTGGGTCAGGGACCAGCTGGACACGGCCGGGGCCCCCCCCCCCCCCCCGTGCCCGTGCGGTTCCTTTTCTCCGTCTCCCCCTGATTCCTCAAGGGCGACATGTTTTAGCTGACGCTGGACAGAATCCAGGTTTTATAAAGCCGAGACTAGGCACAGTGGGACACTGAGGCACAGATGCCCCGTCCCGCAGGCTGACTGTGTGTGCCGCGGGGCATTATGTACCCGCAGGCCGGCTCTGCGTGCCCCGGGGCACGATGTCTCTCCAGTCCGGTTCCTCTCCTCAAGACCCCCGGTCAGTCTGTGAAGACTGGGGGCATCTCAGAGCAGCACCCGAGGGCCCGGGCCTTCTCCTGGCCGTACCTGGCCCCTCTGTGGACTCTGCTAGCCAGTGCTCAGGACCCCATGGGGCGGGGGGGGGGTGGTCTGTGTGCGCCAGCCCCAGCTACCTGGGGATCGTCCCGAGAGCATCTCGGTTTGTTTCCAGAGACAAAAGTAATCATGGCGGCAGCCCTCGGCGATCAATCAGAGTCAGCAGCCCGGCGCTGGAAGGTGACGCGGTGACGAGCACTTGGTGACGAGCACGCGCCAGCACATCCATCACGGTGACAGATCCTGTCCTGGAATCCCTCTGAAGTGGGTCTTGGTTTCAGAGGCGAGAACTCGCGTCTGAGAAGTTACCGGGGAGCGTCCCCGGGGTCCTCGTCAGCCCGGGGGGGCCCGACGCTCCCGTGGCCCAGGGAGGCTCCCAGGCCAGGCCTCGGCCTCGCTCGTGCCCGAGGTCGCCACCCCCCACAGCACCGCCTGGCCCTGACGTGCTGCCTCCAGACACGCCCTCACACGCCCAGAGACGCACTTCGGACAGGCCGGGCAGCTCCCGCGAGGGACAGCAGTGGCCAGCGTCCACTGCACGGAGGCCACCTGACCGTTACACGCTTGAGCGCCCCCGGGCCCTCAGGCAGAGCTGGAGGTGCCGAGGCCATGCGGGCCCCCGAGCCCCCCGAGCACCGAGGCCCAGTGACTGGGGGGCCCAGCCCCTCCCCCCCGTCCCGTCACGCCGAGACCCACACGGGGAGGCCCCGAATGCGACGCCCGTTTGTTCCACCTCCGTGAGCACCGTCGTCTCCGCCTGAGGCCGGGGAAGGGGAAACGTTCTTCCCAAATCACGTTCATGCAACGCCTGTGAGAAGGCCCTTCTCGGCACACTCCCCCGGCCTGCACCGCGCCACGGGCCCGGGTGCGGGACTCAGCCAGGGCGGCGCAGCGCCTGGCGCTGGGCAGCCTCCCTGTCGCCGCGAGGCGCGTCCCTGTCCGCCAGTCCTCACAGTGACAGGCTGCAGGGCGGAGGAGCCGGGGCCTTCCCGCGTGCACGCAGGCCGGAACCCTCGCCGAGAGCCCCCGGGACTCCCCTGTCGGCCGAGTGTCGGTGGGCCCCGAGCACCGACACACGAGCGCCGCGAGCCTCCTCTGTGCTCTGACACGGCCTCGTCAGTGCCGCTCGTAGGGCCCCACGCGTGTGGCTCCCAGGAGCGGGAGTCGGAAGCAGCTCGCAGGTTAGACCCGCAGCGGAGAGGCGGTTCCGACCCGACAAAGCCAAGCCCCGCCGAGGACCCTCAGCACGTCCCCCAGCCACACCAGAGAGGCCGGACCCGGCGGTCAGCCTTTGGGGCGGCGGAGAGGCCGGCTCCGTGCTGGGCAGGGGGCAGAAGACGCTCAGGGCAAGGGTTCGAGCCGGCAGAGGTACAAGGTGGCTCTCGTGGCCGAGGGGATGAGGCTGCACCGGAGAATCCGAGAGTCCCTGGACTTCCCGGAGCAGGAACAGGAGGGGAGGGCAGGAAGGGGGGGGCGGAAAGGGGGGGGCAGGGACCCCTCGTGCCGCCTGCTCGGCCAGCACCCGTGGGACTGCCCGGCCTGTGCTCACGGGCCCCAGGGCTTCCCTCTAAGGGATTCTCCACGCCGGGACCCGAGGGCGGGTGCGAGAAACTGAGCTCAGAGGGGCCCAGGCAGCGCCGCCCCCCGACGGGCCCCAGAAGGGTGGGGGAGGCATGAGAAGGTGCCTCAGGAGGCCCGGGGCAGGCGCCTTCCTCCCGCCTGCAGGGACGGAGCATCACCCCCGGCCAGTTCCCGGGACAAGCTCAGCACCGGCACTCTGCCCAGGGCACGCGTGACTCAGCCCAGAGCACACGGGACTCTGCCCACAGCACGCGTGACAGCCCAGAGCACACGGGACTCTGCCCACAGCACGCGTGACTCAGCCGGGCAGTGCAGATCCCACCACGAGCCGTCCTGCCCACCAGCTGCCAGTGGGAGTGTGTGGCCAAGTGAAGGAGAGAGGCTGGTCGACCAGATGTCCTGGACTCGTGTGTGTGTGTGTGTGTGTGTGTGTGTGTGTGTGTGTGTGTGCATGCATGTGTGTATATGTATATATGTGTGTATGTGTACATGTGTCTGTGTGTGTCTATGTGTGTGTGTGTGTGTTTGTGTGTGTGTGTCTCTGTGTGTGTGTGTGTATATGTATATATGTGTGTATGTGTACATGTGTGTGTGTGTGTGTGTGTGGACCCGACCGCCTCGCTGTGTCTGGGTACTGATGGACAATGTGACTGTCTCTCGGGTGTGTGGCGGCCGGGGCTTCTCCCTCCGAGCCAAGGGTCAGGCCGAGGGCCGGGCCGTCTCTGTCCCCGCCGGCTGCTCTGGGCTCGACCCCGACGCTCATCACTGGGCCAGCGACGCCGGATCCCTCTCAAGACGCGCCAGCCCAGAGTGACGCCCATTCACCCACCCTTGGGCGCCAGCAGTCCTCTTTCACCCCGCTGATACCCCCAGCGGGGGGCACGGGGAGCC
Source organism: Sorex araneus (assembly GCF_027595985.1). Taxonomy (NCBI): domain Eukaryota; kingdom Metazoa; phylum Chordata; class Mammalia; order Eulipotyphla; family Soricidae; genus Sorex; species Sorex araneus. Next base: position 1,538,088 of record NC_073310.1, on the reverse strand, counting down.
CCTGTCGCCAGAACGGCCCCTGGGGAATCCGGGAGACCATCGTCTTTCCAGCGCCCCCTGCTGCCCCCAGAGGCCGGCGCAGCCCCCGGGGTCTGGCTTCCCCCCTCCCCCCCCTCCCCCCCCCCCCCCCCCGCCTGCAGGACACAGCGCCCGCCCAGGAGTTGCCAGATCCCCTCCCCACCCCCGCCACCAGGTCGCGCCTCGCTTTACCGAGTCCTCGTACCCGAGCAGTTCTGACCGAAGCAGGAGGTCGGCCGAGCGCAGGCAGCCTCCCGCCCGGCTCCTCTCTGCCAGGGCGGCGGTTGCTGGCTGTGCCCTGCGTGGCCTGTGGTCACGGAGCCGCCTCTGGGCTCGGGAGGGCCCAGGACCCCGTGTTCTTCCCGGCTCTGGCCCGGCCTTGCCCCCCGTCACGGGCAGACAGACGTGCTGGACGCTGAAGGCGCGTGTCTCTCTACGGGAGTCTCGGGGAGCCCCGGGGCCAGCCCGGACTCGGGGCTGATGCCTCTCCCCGGGGTGCTCGGCTGGTCCCAGCGCGTGTCCCGTCCAGGGGGACGAGGCCTCTCTCCCTCGAGCGTGTATCCGAGGCCACGCAGCCCTGACCCCCTGCGCCTGCCCGTCACCGGGTCTGAGGCGGGCTTTCTCTTATTCAAACTCGCAGGGGGGAGAGGAGAGGCTGCGGAGGCGTCTCCGCCTGACCCGAGCTCAGTGGCAGTAGGTGAATCATTGTTTGCAGAGACGTAGTTACTGTTGGTGCGACTTAACAACAAGACAAAGCACAGTACCTGTTATTTGCAGAAATTCTCCCTTAAAAACATTGACGAGAATCATATCAATGACAATGGGCTGGGGGTCGGGGTATATTTCCAATTGTGAGCGTCAGCCGTTTTCATGGCCCGACGCGGCGACAGTCCCAGGGCCACCCACCCTCCTCTGGCTCTGGAGCGTCCCCATGAAGCCTCACCCCGCCCTCTCCGCCCCGCCCCTGCTTCCTGCTCTGACAGTGCGTGGACCTGATCTTCCTATAAATAGAACCACTCGCATGTCACCTCTGTGTCCTCTGGCTTCTCTGACGGAGCGTAAGGACGTGTTTAACTGAGGAACCAAGATGCTGCGGCTCCACACAGGGACACGGTCTGGAAACAGAAGAAGGAAACCTGGGACGGATTCCTGGGAGCTGCAGCCCCTCGGGAAACGCAAGCCGGGCGAGACTTGGGGTCCGGGAGAAGGATCACGCATGGGGCGCTGGGTCCCTCCGGGCCTCACCCGCCCCCTGACTCACGCCGGCACCTGGCCGGGCTGCGGACGAGCCCACGGCACACCCAGGTGACCCGGCCACGCAGCTGTCCCCCTCTGGCCACGCGGCTGCACTAGCGGCTTATTCTCCTGCTCAAACACGGAGCAATTTACGGAACCCACCGAGTACCGCTCAGCCGGACACCGGGAAAGCTCCTCGCCCGGCCACGGAGGGGAGGAGGAGCCCGCGCAGGGCAGGGACCCCCGGTAGGTGGCGCAGCCCGTGACGGTCTACAGTGTGCGTGTGAGCGGGGCAGGGCTGGCACTCCAGAGAGGCCGAGACCCTGCGGGCAGACCCAGGGGCTCGCAGCGACCCAGTGCAGGAGTTTCATCTGCTCATTCCTGTGAGCGGCCGTCCCACGGGTGTGATGTTCGAGGACACGGTCGCCACCGAGGAACAGGGCAGCTGGCCTCGGGCTGGAGCCTTCTGGCTCCCGCTCCCAACCGCCCTCCTGACGGCTCGCCTCCTTCCTGAAGGCCGGGGGTCAGCCTAGTCCCAGTGTCCCCCCAACACACACACACACACACACACACACACACACACACACACACACACACACACACACACAACGCCCGCAGAGCTGCACCAGCGAGTCACCTGGTGTCACTGGCCCTGGGTGAAACGGTGTCGAGGCTCAGAGTGATCAGAAAAGAGGGGGCTGGTACAGTGGGGGGCTCCAGGGGACCCTCGGACCAGCTACTTGATCTTGCTGTGATCCTAAAGAAACCCAGGTCAGAGTTTTAAGATTTGAGGGGGCTGGAGCGATAGCACAGCGGGTAGGGTGTTTGCCTTGCACGCGGCTGACCTGGGTTCGATTCCTGGCATCCCATATGGTCCCCTGAGCACTGCCAGGAGTGATTCCTGAGTGCAGAGCCAGGAGTGACCCCTGAGCATCACCAGGTGTGACCCAAAAAGGAAAAAAGAAAAAAAGAGTTTCCAGATCTGAAGATCTGCCTGGTGCTCCACAGCCTTCCTCATGGCGGAGCTCTGGACCCTCGATTCTCACGGGTCGGGAGACGGGCCTAGGGTCTCCCCACTGCGGCCAGCAAGTCTGACCCACTCCACAGGAGACCCGAGCACTGCGGCCCGAGCAGACAGCCAAGAAACCCAGAGGGAAGGAATCAAGCTGCCCCGTCCTGCCGCCCATCTCTGGGCCTTGAGGCGGGTCCTGCGCTGAGTGGCCTCTGCCCCGTCCAGCCGCGGCTGCCCCTCCCCGCGCCGAGCCTCCCTCGGAGCCGGCTGGTGGCGTCTGGGTTTATGCCTGAGCCCAGACGCCCTCGCGCCTGCACGATCTCTCCTTGCCGCGAGGAGGCTCGGGGCCGGGATCTGCTTCTTCCCTCTGCCCGGAGCAGCCGCCTTCCCGGCAGAGGTGTCAGCCCCGCCGTGGACCCTCCGTCTGCAGCGGAGGCCCGAGAGGCGGGCTGAGAGTCAGCCCAGTGTGACGCCTCGAAGCAGGGGGGTGGCGGGGGTGGGGGGGGCTCCAGGCAGAACCGCCGAAGGGGGCTGGGGGGAGAGGGAGAGGCTGTGAGAGCAGGGTGGGCGGGGCAATGTGGTGGGAGCTGGTGGGGGGGTGGGAGCAGGGGCTGTGAGGGCGGAGGTGGTGTGGGTGGGGCGGAGGGTCCTGGGATGGGGAGATGGGGAGGGTGGGCGCGTGGAGAAGCCGCTCCGGGTGCACCCGTGGCTGCTCCCTCCCACCGCCAAACACACACGTATTTTATGGGGTCTAGGCTTAAGGGGTGGGCAATCACACAGAGCTCAGCATCCCCGACCTGCCGCCTTCCCACTCCGCTCCCCCCCCCCCCGGCCCAGTCAGGGCCAGTTAGGGTGACTCCCTAACACAGGGGACGATTTCCGGGGGCCTGGGTGAGACTCGAGGCTGACACCTGGGGCTGTCAAATCGCCCAGACACTCCCTACTGGGTGCTCGCGCCACATGGGAGTGGCCCTTCCTCCTCTGCGTCCCCCGCTGGGCCGAGTGAGCAAGAGCAACGCCCTCTCTGGGGTGCAGAGGGTCATGGGTGCAGCTGTGGGCGGTTTGGTCAGCGGGGCTGCGTGACCCAGCATCTGAGTGACCGGGAGGGTCTTTCCCGGCCAGAAGCTTCTAGAAGATGCTAATCTACCGCAATATGCAATTTTTACAAAACAGACATTTCTCATTAAACACTTTCATAACAAAATCAGAAGATGGGCAGGAAAGGTCAAAACTCCTAAAACTCAAGTCAGCGTCGCCGAGTTTAAAGCCGCCCACCTCACAGGGAGGGGAGAAAGGCCTGAGGCGCTGCGGCCCGACCCCTCCCGCCCTCCGAGAGGGGAGGGGTGACCGGGAGGCGGCGGGGGCTGCCCTCGCTGTGCGCTCTGTGGTGTTGCCCCCAGCCCGCCCGTGGGTCCCACCTCAGTCACCCGCAGGAGTCAAGGGCACCTCCCCGGAGTCCAGAGTGCCGGCCGCAGGGGTCCCAGGGCTAATGGGTTATTGATCCCGGGGGAGTGCTCAGAAGGTATAGATTCGCCTCCGGAGGCTTCTAAGGCGGCCGGAGAGAAGCGGTTCCCCGGAGAGCCGCGTGCTGGATTTGGCTTAGCGGGGACAGGGCGGGTGAGGGCAGGTCAACCCAGGCCGAGCCCAGTGCCAGGGCTGGGGCGGGGGCAGCCTTGCCGCAGAGAAGCCCCCGGGCCCGGGCTGAGACAGGCTCTACTTGAGATTTCCTGTTTCTGCCTCTGGGAAACGTTTGGGATCGTACTCGGAAACCTCTGGCATTGCTGTTCCTGGAAAAACAAACCCTGTCACCGGCCTTGTAAGGTCGTCGATAAAAGCCACCGAGTCCCCCGCTGCTCCCGCCTCTCCGTGGACGGCCACTCCGGTTCTGCCCCGGCTCTGAGCATCGCCTGTTCTGCTGACCCTGAGGACCTCCCGCCTTGTGCAGTTCGGGGTGTTTGCTGGGAGACCAGGTGACGCGGTTGAAGGACGAGCCCCTGTGAGCCGCCTCGGGGCTGAGGCCCCGCCTGGCCCCGTCCCGCACAGCCGCTTGTGACTGTGATTCAGCCGGTGGGAAAATGACTCCTGGCTGCCGTGATGATTTCCTGTTCATTTAGAGCCTCCCCCGCCCGCACATGACTCACACCCTCCGTTTCCCCCTCAAATCACTGCCGGCATGAATCACTGCGAGCGCCTCCGTGATTTAGGGCTGTTTGTGGACTCCCGGACGCCTCTGAGGGCCGTTTCCTCAGGAGCCTAATCAGAGCCTCCACCGGGCCGGCCGGACCCCACAGCTGATTTACACTCACCTGGGCGGGAAGCGGGCGTGGGGGCCTTCGCCTTGCCGGCCGGGGGGCTGCCTTCTCCCGTCACGGGTCGTGTCTTTACGGTTCTCCCTCTAAGGGGAGAGTGATAAACTCGCCAAATTTATGGTTGTGTCCACCCAGTTGGAAACAGAGGCCTCAGACGCTTCTTAAGATGGTTTGATAACAGGATTTCTCATTAAATGATCAGTTTTTATTGGACAGATAGGAAAACTCAAGAGGTAACAATAAAGCACAGTTTTAAAATTTTTATCCTCTCTCTTTCCTTTTTTTTCATTTCCGAGCTGTTCAGGGCTTGCTCCTGTCTCTGTGCTCAAGGGTCACTCCCGTGGGGCTCGAAGGACCCTCTCGGGGTATTGGACTGAGCCCTGGTTGCCGTGTGCAAGCATTTTCCTGCCCCATGACTCTCTGGCCCCCGAAACCACCACATTAGCATAAAGGAATTTCCTCCTTAGTCGCCTCCCCACACCTGGGGAGACCCTAAACCTTATCTCCCATCTTGGCACTTCAGAATTGAACTTGACCCCAAATTTCCTTAAAAAACAACCTTTGGGGGCCGGAGCGACAGCACAGCGGGGAGGGCATTCACCTTGCATGCAGCCGACCCGGGTTCGATCCCCGGCATCCCATATGGTCCCCCAAGCACCGCCAGGAGTAATTCCTGAGTGCAGAGCCAGGAGTGACCCCTGGGCATCGCCAGTGTGACCCCCGCCCCCAAAACAAAACGTGTATCTCCATCTTCATTGCAAGTTGCTTTCCGTGAGGAGAAAGGCAGCTGGGGTGCCGCTGGTGTTGTTCTTTATCCCCCCGTCCCGCCTCTCTCCTTCCTCCTGAAGCGCCAGGAAGATGCAGGGGTTTGCCAGCCTCACTGGGCTCCCTCACGGCCGCCGGGCAGCTGCTGCCCTCCCCCACCCACTCCGAGCCCAGCTGGCCCCGGCTGCCCAGCCCCCGCCCCCCCGCTCGGACCCCAGCCTCAGTGTGGCCATGCCCCTGCTCTGGACAGCGGGGCAGAGAATGTCCGCCCCAGCCGCGGCAGCTCTTGTCCTTGGTGGGTGGAGAGTGGCCACCCGCGGCACGGACGTCTTGGTTGCCGTTTTGCCTCCTTGGCTTGTCCCGGGGTTGGGGAAGACTCGCTGGCTGGGGAGCAGCAGCCACCTTGGGGCCAGGAGGCACCGGCCACGGGCGGAGGGAGGCAGGAAGGGAGGAGGCGGGACCCTGAGGGCGCCCGTCCTCCCTGGGCCCGGCTAAGGTCAGCGCCCAGAACCGTGAGGGCCTCCGACACGTGACAAGCAGCGGGCGGGGCGGGGCTCTGGCCCCTGGGGCACCTCGAGGGTCTCCAGCGATGGCAGGCAAGGAGGGCCGGGTGGACCCTCGGACAGAGGGCGCGGCTGGGACGGGCAGCGGGCAGGGGCTGAGACTAAGCCCCCGTCCCGGCCCCCCAGAGCGCCCCAGGCCTCTGGCCCCGCGACCCCAGAGACGAGTGCGCCCTCTCCGCCGCTCGCCTGAGAGCCAGTGTCCACTCCTGAGGCCGCGGCCAGTCCCCCCCCCCCCAGGACACAGCCTGCGTCTGAGCCGGCAGCGTCCGCCTTTAGACTGATGCTGCGTCCCAAAGGTCGTTACTGGCTGCCTGGAGGAATGGTGCGTGGCTCCCGAGGGAACGGGCTTTCTCCGGCCCTGCCCGCGCCTCCCCGAAACACCAGTCACTCCCCGGGGGGCCTCGGACGAGAAATGAAACCAGGGTTAAGGCGAAGCAGAGCGAGCGTGTGCGAGCAGCCCCGGGCCCTCTTCCTGCGGCAGCTGGCCGGGGGGCGTCTCCCGGCAGGCTGGCCGGGGGGTCGGGACGCCAGCCCCGCACTGGAAGCAGCCAGGCTGGAGTCACGTGTCGTGGTGAGGAACGGCCCTTCGTTCCTCCAGATTCTCCCCCTTACATGTCGGATGTCTCAGTCCACATCCCTACGCCCTACACACCATAACTACGTTCCCCGGACACTGTGCCACCTGGTCCCTATGAGAGCCGCGTGGTCCCAGGGAGAGTGAGGTCACGAGATTCGCTCTAAGTGGACGGACACGGAGAGCGTCCCTGAGTGAGGTGAGTCAGGAGAGGGACAGACGCAGACGACCACACTCATATGTGGGGAAACACACACACACACACACACACACACACACACACACACACGGTAGGAGACTAACATCCAAGGGCAGGGAGACAGGGCCAGGAGGACTGGCCACAGGTAGGGGGACAGGGCAGTGAGGATAGAGAAAGGGCCACTAAGACAATGGCAGTTGGAAATGATCTCTCAGTGCTGAAAGTAGGTGAAGGGATACACATGGGAGCCTTCAGTAACAGTACTGCAAACCAGAGGGGGAAGGGGGAGGGAGGGAGAGGGGGAGAGGGAGAGGGGGAGAGAGAGGGGGAGAGAGGGAGAGAGGGAGAGAGAGAGAGGGAGGGAGGGAGGGAGAGAGAGGGAGGGAGAGAGGGAGAGAGGGGGAAAGAGAGAGAGAGGGAGAGAGAGGGGGAGAGAAAGAGAGAGAGGGAGAGAGAGAGGGAGAAAGAGGGAGAGAGAAGGAGAGAGAGAGGGGGAGAGAGGGAGGGAGAGGAAGAGAGGGAGAGAGAAGGAGAGAGAGAGGGAGAGAGAGGGAGGGAGAGAGAGTGGGGGAGAGAGAGAAAGAGGGAGGGAGAGAGAGAGGGAGAGAGAGGGAGGGAGAGAGAAAGAGGGAGAGAGAGGGAGAGAGAGAGGGACAGAGAGGGGGAGAGAGAGGGAGGGAGAGAGAGGGGGAGAGAGAAGGAGAGAGAGGTGTAGATAGAGAGAGGGAGAGAGAGGGAGAGGGGGAGGGAGAGGGAGAGAAGGAGAGGGAGGGAGAGGGGGAGGGAGAGGGAGAGAGAGGGAGAGAGAGGGAGGGAGAGAGAAAAGGAGAGAGAGAGGGACAGGGAGAGAGGGAGGGATGGAGAGAGAGAGGGAGAGAGAGGGAGAGGGGGAGGGAGAGGGAGAGAGAGAGGGAGAGGGAGAGAGAGTGGGAGAGGGAGGGAGGGAGAGGGAGGGAGAGGGGGAGGGAGAGAGAGGTGGGGAGAACAAGAAGAAAAGTGTCTGCCACAGAGGCAGCCTGGGGTGAGGGTGGGGGGTGGCGGGAGGGAAACTGAGGACCTGGTGGGGAACGTGCCCTGGTGAGGGGAGGGTGTTGGAACATGGTGTGAAACATTGCGTGGCCGAAGCCCAGTCGAGAGCAGCTCTGTGCTGTGTACCTGGTGGCGCGGCGGGGGGGGGGACGCGTCTGTCCCCAGAGGCCCGGCCTGCGTCCAGGACCTGCTCTCGGCTGCCCTGGAGGCCGCGGGCTGGGCTGGGGGCGCCCGGGGGTGCCAGCAGGAGGAGAGAGAGCTGAGCGGGCTCGGGACTCGGGTGGCCGCCGGGTCACGGCGGGGCGGAGTGTGGCCCCGGAGACTGATTTCCCGCCCTCTCACCCCGCCTGTGCTCGGGGCTCTGTCTGAGGCGGCAGCGCGGAGGGAGGGACGGGCGCTAGGGACTCGGGGGACGGGGGGCGCTGGGGGGGGGGGACGCTGGTGTCCGCAGCAGGAACTGAGCCGTGAGCGCCCGACCCGCAGCCCGGGGAGGCCTGAGGCTGAGGCGCGCGTGGGGCAGGGCGGGGTGGGGGTGGTCGGCACCTGCCTCTCGGCACACACTGCGGGCAGAGCTCCAGGCACTGGCCGCCGTGGCCCGGGCCCTGCAGCCAGCCCAGGTCCACCCTGAGCGGGGCTTGGGCTGGGCCTGCCGCCGCCCGTTTGTTCCTAGCGGGGAAAGACCAGGCGTGATGCGGGGTCTCGGGGAGCCAGCCGGGAGGGCGGGGCGCTGCAGCCCCCTGGTCCCTGAGCCCCGCCAGGAGTGACCTCGGAGCACAGAGCCAGGAGTAGGTCCTGAGGCCACGGCGTGGCCCCCAAATAAGCCAAACACACCCTGGGCTCTGTTTACCCACAGCTGCGGTGGGATGGGGCGCGGGGGTCCTCTGGGTGTGCGGGGTACACTGCATTGCAGAGACGGCGCCGACCCAAGGCAGCCTCTAGAAAGGACTAGAACTCTGTACAGCGGGGGCAAGTCCGGGGCCTCGTGTGCGCACACACCTGCACACGTGTGCTGGCGCACGGTCCGTGTGTGTGTCATCTGTGGCTCCCCAGTGTGTGTGCGAGGTGACCCAGGCCCTGGAGGGTGGGGCCGGCCACCCCATGCGGGGGGAGGTATTTGCTTATTGGCAGTTACGAAGCTGCACGAGGAGGTGGCGCTCCCCCTCCCCCTCGGGCTCCCGTCCAGTGCTCTGAAGCACTGAGACGCTCCTCGCCTTCCGAGGAGGGGAGGGGTCGTCTCCTGATGCCCCAGGAAGTGGCTCTCCTCGCGGCCACAGAGAAAGATGCTCAAGTGCTGGCTCCTGCCCTGCACGGAGCCCCCGGCACCCCTGGCTCTGGTAGCAGTCAGCGTCCCAGCACTGCCGCACGGGTCCCGGGCTGGAGGGGGAGGGGCGTTTCCTCGGGAGACGCTTCAGCGGGGAAAGCCACACATGGGGACACCCTCAGGGCGGGGAGACGGGACACCTCAGCCAGAGAGTCGTGCTGTTGCTTCCCCGAGGCTGGGCGAGGCCTTGCGGTGACGTGGGGTGTCCACGAGGCCTGTGCGGGGAGAACAGCCCTGGGCTCGGGGAAGCAGCCCGGGGGGAGGCGGGAAGCCAGGGGTGGTCCTGGGGCACTTTCCGTGCTCACAAGTAGGAAATGGCTCATGGGAAGGAGCCTTAGGACAAGGCGTAGACTGAGGCAGCGGGCGGCGTCCAGGCCCAGGGTGTCTGTCCGTCTGCCCGTCTGCTAGAACAGAACAGACCCGCCCCTCCCCCGTCTGGGGCATGAGTGTGAGGGCGAGGGGCAGGGCACACACGCGGGTGACCGAGAGACAGTGGCCGAGAGACGCCCGGAGCCGCGAGTCGCCCACCAGCCCCTCCCGCACGGACGGCGAAGGAACAGAATTACCCGGAGTTTGCCCCGGAAAGCCCAGCGCTGCGGAATCGGCCCCTTTCTTAGCAGACGGGCAATGAACAGCGCGGTCTGGCACAGTGACGGGCCCCGGGTGGGCCGGGGGCCGTGCCCGGGCACTGGCCCCTCCTGTGCACGCGAGCACCTCCGTGGAGCCGTATAGGAACGCGCTGGTTCCAGACTGCCACCTGCTCCCCGGGCCACCAGAGGACTCGCCTCCCTGGCGCTGCCCGCGGCCAGCCCTGGCCTTGGCCCCCAGGGAGTCAGAGGCGGGAGCGTCCACGGGGAGGGAGCCGAGCCCAGTGCCACCGCCTGGCCGAGCTGTCGGCACGTGGCGTCTAATATTAAGGAGCTTTGGTCTGACGTTCCGCTTGTTTCCGATTACAAACATACGTTCATTCATTGTAGAAATTTTTGAAAATATAGAAAAGCGTAAAGTTGAGATGAAAAGGATCCAACAAGCGGGAAAGTGTTAAATGTTTTCCTTATCTGCCTCCAGTTTTCATATCACTCGTGTGTGAGCCAAGATAAATACGGATGCTTTGCAAACGTGCGTGTTTGATTGTGCGGCTCGAGGCGTCCCTTTATCCTGCCTGATGAGCGTCTGTTCTCAGGGTGTCCTTAGATCCCCAAACTCGCCGTTTTCAAGCACGAGGTTTTAAAACAGGATCGTTTACGTCCAAACTTGTGTCGTGCCCCGGCCCCTGGGCTGCGAGGGCTTGGCTGGCAAAGGCCCTGGGGCCGGAGCCCCGGAACCTGCAGTGTCTGTGCTGGGTCCTCTCGCTCGGAGGGAACCCAGGGTTGCCGCTGAGCCTGGGGGCCCCGTCCCCCTCCCGCATGGCGAGGGCCCAGCTGCGCACCCTGGACGCCCCGAGAGGTTCTGGGGCCTGCGGGGGCCGGGCCGGGGGTCTCACATCTCCTCTGTGTGCGACCCCGCGACCCAGGGAGCCGCCGAACAGAACAACACGCTCGTTGGTAACGGGAAAGGGCCGCACGCCGGCCTCGGACACGGGGACACGCCAGCCCCGGGTCACGCGCCCCCAGCGATGGCGAACAACCCAGGCTCCCGGGAGGAAGGGCCTGGGCGGGCGCCGCCTTGCGGAGGGCTGCCGGGCTTCTGGAGTCTGATTCAGGGCCCAGCCGCCCCCTCGGGCTCCTGGTGGCACCAGACAAAGCGGGCCCTGGGCCCCTGGGGGACATGGCCTCGGCCTCGGGCAGGTCTCCACCATCCGCCCTGAGGCCCCCCCCCCCCCCCCCGCAGCTGGGAGGAGGAGCAGCCCCAGGGCCGGCCAGAGAAGCTCCCCGGCTCCAGGCTGCAGAGGGCAGGGTGGGCGGTGCCTGGTGGCCTCACCCACAGTTCTGGAAGGTTCCGTCGCCCCCACGGGCGCGTCACTGCAGATCTGGGGATGTCTGTGCTGGGGTCCCTGTGCTCAGGAGCCTTGTGCCGGGGCCGCTGCCTGCAGCACACGTGGAAACGTTCCCGTCTGCTCCCTCAGCTGAGGGCGCCCAGCCCGCCACACGCTCCGCCCTGCGCCCGCACGCCCCAGCCCTGCACCCTGCACGCCCCAGCCCTGCACCCTGCACGCCCCAGCCCTGCGCCCGCACGCCCCAGCCCTGCACCCTGCACACCCCCAGCCCTGCACCCCACACACCCCGCCCTGCACCCACACACCCCGGCCCTGTGCCCTGCACCCTGCACGCCCCAGCCCTGCACCCACATGCCTCAGCCCTGTGCCCACACACCTCAGCCCTGCACCCTGCACGCCCTGGCCCTGCACCCCACATGCCCCAGCCCTGCACCCACATGCCTCAGCCCTGTGCCCACACACCTCAGCCCTGCACCCTGCACGCCCTGGCCCTGCACCCCACATGCCCCAGCCCTGCACCCACACTCCCCCAGCCCTGTACCCACACGCCCCGGCCCTGCAACCCACGTGCCCCCAGCCCTGCACCCCATATGCCCCAGTCCTGCGCCCGCACTCCCCAACCCTGCACCCCGCACACCCCAGCCCTAGACCCCACACGCCCTGGCCCTGTACCCCATACGCCTTGGCCCTGCACCCACACACCTCAGCCCTAGACCCCACACACCCCAGCCCTGCACCCCGCACACCCCAGCCCTGCACCCCGCACACCCCAGCCCTGCCCTGCTCCCCACTCGCCCCCAGCCCTGCGCCCTGCTCGCTCCCGGCCCCACCTGCGCCCCCGGCTTGTGGCTGTGGTGATGAATTGGACCCCGCAGGCAAAGCAGGTTCCATAAATCATAAGGAACTTTCACTGACTGTCGTGTGGATGGAGCTCAGCCCGAGCCTGACAGTCCTCACACCCTAAATGAAGAGTAATGGCCCCTCAGATTGCGTCCCCGGGAGCTGGGATGGAATACCGGAGCTGAGAGAGCTTTTGAAAAGGAGCCGAATGAATCCCCCAGTTTGCCCCACGCCCTGGTCAGGCCCCAGAGGCCGGCTGGACCCAGGGCACCTGGTGCTGGACGAGACTCGAGACCCCTCCGGGCGACTCCCTCCCTGAGGAGAACAGCAGGGACGTGAAGTGAGGGGCGCTCGGGGGCCACGGCACTGAGGGGCCTCCCTGAGGGGCGTGAAGAGCCAGGTGGGTCAGGGGGACGGCAGAAATCCCTTGGGCCGGTAGTGGGGGTGAGGGGGCGGGCACAGGAACTGGTCCAGTGTAGCCAGTGGGTTGTGCTGGCAACCAGCTTTTGCCCTGAGTGCTTCACCATGGGTGCTCTGCAGTGGGTGCTCCACTGTGAGTGCTCTGCTGTGGGTGCTCCACTGTGAGTGCTCAGCTTGGGTGCTCCATTGTGAGTGCTCCACTGAGTGCTCTGCTGTGAGTGTTACCCCTGTTGCTCCAGCAGGGGAGCATCCACCTGCATACGCTGGGGTGGAGGAGGGGTGAGGACGGACCTGAGTTCGGGCAGTACTTGGAGGAGACGTGTCCGTGGACCTGGCGCTGGGCCACCGCCTGGGCCGTGTCCCGCTGGGCGGGGGGAGCCCGGGGCCGGCAGAGCTCGCTCCTCCTGGCCGGGGTCAGAGCTGTGCCAGGGTGACCAGACGCCGCCCCGGGGCCGTGCCGGCTGCAGGAAGTGGCCGAGCTCTGGGCGGGGCCTCACCGGCGCCATAACCCAGAGAGGAGAGTCCCGGGTGCGAGGGGCTGGGAGCGAGGCCTCCCCGAAGAGACGCAGCTGCCTGGGAGTGGCCTGGGCTTGTCCCTCGCGCTTTTCGGATTTATTTAATTATTATACTTGCTTCCTGGGCCGCGCCCGGCGATGCTCAGGGGTCACTCCCGGCGGTGCTGGGACTGTATGGGGTCGAACCCGGGTTGGCCGTGTCCCGCCCCGGCCCCTTGGGCTTTGCTCTCATGCTCCCGGTGTCTTTGCTCTTCTCCTCAGGCGTGACCTACTTGCCTGCGCGGCGGCCGGTGGGCAGGGACACTCTGCCCCGACCCGGCGTGGCCGAGTCCCGGTAAAACGGTTCAGATCCTGCATCATGCCGGTGAGGGGAAAGCCCTGTGGGGGCACCGCGGGGCACCGGGCGCAAAGCTGACCCCAGGCCGGCCCGAGCGTGCCAGGCAGCCCAGAGGCGGGCACAGCTGCTGTGGGCGGGGCGGTTCCTGGCCCCTCACACTGCGACCCGGGCCGCTCCGAACCCCTGGCGAGATCTGACAGGAGGGACCCCCAGGCCCGGGGAGGACCCCCAGCTCCCCGGAGAGAAAAGGAACCAAGTTTCTGTAATAAATGCCCATATTCCCCCAAAGAGGACAAAACACCCTGTAGTGAACAAATGGAAAAGAGAAAAGAAAACCCAAAGAGTATGGATAGAAAATGTGCCAAAGAAAACATAAAATTAAAAGATAAACTTCATCGTTTCCAATTACCAAGTACATTAAATGTATCATCTGCCTCGCTAATATTTTAACTCTCCATAAAATTATATGCGTAAAACAAGAGTCAAAGCAGAGAATGGACGCTGAGGCTTGTCACACAGCTGGTCAGCTCGGGCTGCCGAGATGTCGTCGACTGATACGAACTTCGACAGGACGAGTTTCTTTGCAGCATGCACCCAATTTTAACCACGTGCGCCCTTAATGCAGTGACTTGGACTTTGTCTCCTCAGTGTGCTCATTTCTAAGTGGCTTAAAGGCCCGAAAACCGGAAACTGGCAGATATCAGGAACGGTGGGAGGGGCCGGGTCGATGTGACGACAGGGGAGGGTCCGGGCCCCTGGGCCAGTCCAGGGGGTCAGACACACGTCAGCATCTGCCCAGCCCTGGAAACAAGCCTGGGAAAGGGCCTCCGGCGGCCCTGGGTTCAACGTGGCCAACGCGGCTGGCTGCAGCCAGGTGCGGCTGCCGTTCCTGACTTCTGTTTTTCCGTTTCTATTAAAGCAACGCTGGTCCCGCCCCGAATCCCTCCCCATGGCCGAGGCTCCTGCTGGCTCAGGGCCGGGGCATCTCGGGGCGGCAGGTGGACTGGCCACTCCCTGCCCGCGGGGCTCCTGGACACCCAGCGGTGCTGCCAGATCTGCCCCCACCCGACCCCCCTCTAGGAGACACAATTCTTTCCTTTTCTCGTAATGTTCGTGGGAAAGGTTGTGCATGCTTTGGGGGCACCTGCCTCTCCAGAAGGGGTCTCCACGTCACCCCTCGTGTCGCCGTTCCTTCTCCTCCGGCCCGGCCCAGCCCTGCTGCGCCCGGGGCCGAGCTGGGGCCCAGAGCCCAGTGGTCCTCGGCCTGTCCCGAAGGTTTGGTTTTCACTTTTCTCTGTTCGCTCCTTTGCTCTTCCTCAACTCACGTGAGCGCATGTGGCGTTTCTCTCCCTCGGACTCACTCCACCTGGCGCCGCCCCTGGACGGCGTCCCGTGTCCCCGAGCCAGAGTCCTCCCCGCTGGGAGCGAGCATCGCCATCACCGTGATCCCCACAGCTTGGCCGCTGCGAGATCACACGGCCAGGAACGTGCACCTTGTCGAGTGAGTCTTCCCGTCTGTTTCGAGAAGGTTCCGGCAGCTGAGTGACTGGCCCTGGGTGCTGTGTGTTTCTTCGCGTATTCTCCTCCTCCTCCTCCTTCCAGAAACCTCCGTGTTCTTTCCGGAGTGGCCACTTTCCCCGGGCGCGGGGGCTGCTTCAGACCCTCGCCCGCTCGTTCCTCGAGTCTCCCCAGGGAGACATCCCAGCACTGGGCCGGGGGCTCGTCTTGCCCCTGACTTGCGGTTCCCTGAGAGGAAGAGGTGCCCGTGTCGCCCGGCCATCTGGACGTGTCTCCGGGGAGCTGCCTGGCTTGAGCCGGGGCCAGGATTTTTAATTGGGTTGTTGTTTGTTGGGTGGTCCGGTGCCCGCCTTGGCGCGTGTGTTTTGGGCGTCATCCCTTGAAACGTTTCCTCTCCGTTGCCTGTCTTTCACTGGGGTGATGTTTTTGTTTTAATTTCTTTTTTTTTTTCTTGGTGCTGAAGCTTTTGTGGCTGGCTGGACGCCCGTTGGCTTATTTCGGCTTCTGTTTCCTTTTTGCGATGCAGCGCCCCCCCCTCCCCCACGGGCGTCTGCTCAGTCACATCACACCCCCTCTCCCGGCTCTGGGGCCCACAAGCATTTGAGTTTCCAGGTAGGGGGACCTGGCACCAGCCCATCCGGAGTGCCGTGCAGTGAGTCTTACTGATAACGACGCGCGGGTCCGTCCCTGGGCTGCTGCGGACGGGTGCGAGAGCAGGGACCGTCTCCCCCATGCGAACACGGCGGGGAGGGGGGTCTCGCTCCACCCCGCGCCCCAACTCTATCAGACTACTCCTGCACTGCGGGAAAAAAGCTGATGGAAAAATATCCGTTGGGTTTGGGGTGCGGCCGAGACAGTGTGAAGGACGGGGGTCCACCCTGGACCACCCCACCCCATCACGGGCGTCGTAAGTCACGGCTGATGCGTCAAATCAAACACAGAAGAGCCCGTGATGACACTTAGGCAAGGAAGGAAGGAGTGAAACGGCGTCATCGGGCGCCGGGTGCTGGACGCAAACCCGTTGTTCCAGAAGGTTCTTCTGGGACTGCGCTGAAGGCAGGGGGGCTGGGCGCTGGGTCGGGGCAGTCATGACTCCGTGAGCCAGGGAGCTAGGCCGGCGGGCGCGAGCCCACCCCACAGCCCCCACCCCCGGGCCCTCGCCCCTGCACACGCGCTCACACTCCCGCTTCCCTGGAAAGCCGGGGGACCTGTCCAGGGCCCGGGGCCGAGGCCAGGGGGCAGCAGCGGCCTAGTACAGGGGACCCCGTGTCCGAGCCCAGCCCAGGCGCTGCGGGGGGGGGGGTGTCTGCATGAATATGGGGAACTTCAGCACTCGGCTGGCAGAGAAGGGGGGAGTGAGACGGGCAGGGCCAAGGCTTTGCACCAGCCAACCTGGGTTTTACGCAAAGGGCCTTGAGCCTTGCTGGAGTGGCTCTCGGGGGTCCTGGTGACTTCTCTGGGGGTCCCGGAACCCCAGGCACGGGCAGCACTGCCCCCAGGGCCCCACTTGACACCAGCTGGCAGAGAGGCCCTGGGAGCGGATCCAGGCCCTGAGCACTGCTTGGGAGCACCCCGGCCCTGCAGGATGAAGTGTGAGAGAGGAAGGGTCACGGCGAAGGCCTGAGAGAGACGGGGTCCTTCCCTGAGGCCCCCAAGCCCCTCACTCCCCCTCGACGTCCCCTCAGCCCCAGTCAGCCTCGGACCCCGCGTAGGGCGAGTGCCACGCAGTGGCCGCGGGGCTGGCCTCTCGGGTGGGTGCAGCCCGGGACGTGGGGGGCGAGGGCGGGAGCCAGCGTGGTCACCGGGATTTAGCCCCGGCCCCGTCTGTTGCGTGTGAATTCTTCACACTGCGAGTGGGCCTCACCTTACAGCTCAGGTAAGACGTGTTTGATGTCCCGGCGGGGGGGGGGCACAGCCGGGCCGGGGGCTCCCGGCGAGTCTCTGAGACGCTTGCAGCCTCTCGGCGTGTTCCACTCCTGGGGGACGTCAGGGTGACCTGTCCGGGCCGACGGTGATGGTGGCTCGGTCCCTCTCACGGGCCTTTGGTCTGAGCCTGCCCCCCCCTCCCCGCCCCCAGCGGCCAGCGCTCACCTGGGTCCACTTACGCTCGGCGTGGCCCTCTGGACTCCAGCCTGGCCTGTGCGTGGACCCGGGGCTGCCCACCAGCTGGCCCACCCGGGCCCGGGGAGAACAGCAGGAGGAGACTTCTGCTCCGGGGGCTTGGGGAATGAATCATAACCAGGAGGAAGCGAGTCTAAAGTAAGTTGTTTCTTTTTTTTTCCCCCAAATCCAGAAATACTTCAAAAAGCTTTGCTATTTCTGTCAATAAACATTAATTCCTGCCTCTCGAGTTTGAAGCCGGAGCACGGGGCGGGCGGCGGAGCAGGGGGAGTCGCTCGGTTAATCAACACCCATTCTCCACGACTGACATTTGCATTTAAACTCGCGCCCGTGCGCCCGAGGCAGGAGGCCGCCCCGGCTGTTTACAAAGGGACGAGTCTATTTTCTCTCGGAGGTTTTTCACCTTTTATAGGTTAATCTTGTGAACTGACAAGTGTATTGTTCTGTGTTCAGTAGCTAGTAGCGACTTCACAAACGCCCGTAAAATAAAGAAGAGGGACCCCAATTTCCGGGCAGCAACTCTCCCCTCAGCAACACGGTAGAAATTGGCGACCCGGCAACCAAGAAAGCTGACAGGCACTGGGAGTTCAGAATGGTCTAGAACGCACCAGCAGCCTCGCGACGCTGAGAGTCCACAGTTCTCCTTCTCTCTGCTACAAAGCCGAGTCTGGGCGGGAGCCAGCAGGCCCCTGCCGTCCGCGTGGGCTCAGCCCCCGTTTGGTTACAGCTTTGCGTGGAAGCGATTTCCCTCTGGCCGGTATTCGGCTAAGCACAAAGTGCCGTTAAGCTCTTATTGGCGTCATTGTGCCGTTGCGAGTAGAAACTCTCCGGCTGGAAGTTTCTGGCGAACGGGAGGAGAACGCTGCTCTGGCGGCCGAGTTTCGGGGGACTGCCCACACGTGTCTGCCTGCCCTTGGGCCGGCCCCCAGTGCTCTCCCGGTGCCTGCCTCAGCCCAGCCCCCGCCGCCGACTCGCGATGGGAGCTGGCAAGCTCGGAAAACAAAAATCGATATTTTAATTCACGGCGGAGGCGGCCGGCCGGGAAGGTGACGGGAATGACCCTCTGGGCTGGGCGGGGACAGGACCCGGCCTGTGGGGGCCGCATGTGTCAGGGCCTCGGGCCCTTGTGGGCCCCTCAGACTGCTCAGACGTTTAAACGACAGACGAAAGCCAGGCTGTGGACAGGCTCCGGCCGCAGGTGGGGGTGCGGGGTGCCGGGCAAGGTGAGGCTGGGGGGCGGGGGCAGGGGGCTCTTGGGTCTGAGTTCTGGGTCTCCCGCCGGGGGTTGGGCTCGGTGTCTCCGGGTCTCCGTGTGTTGCTGTTGTTCTCGCTGACCTCCTGCTGGGCCGCGGCCTTCTCCCCCAGTCTGCTCTCTCCGTGCTGCTCATCTTTCTTGCCAGCCCAGCGCTGGGCTGCTGACTTCTGCTTACAAATCCGTCCCCAAACGCATCCATCAAGCGGTGCTGAGTGACTCCGGGCAGGTAAGGCTGGCGGCCGCAGCAGAGGCCCTGGAGCCCAGAGGCCAGCGCGCCTGGCGGCCAGCCAGCTCCCGAGGCCGCTGCCGCCCCCCTTCACCCCCCCTGCCCCCGCAGGCGCCCACGCAGGACGCTCGGGCCATGCAGGGCGGAGACAGCACTGGGCCAGGACCGTCCTGCTCCACCCCTGCGCAGTTTGTAGAGACGTCAGCCAGGCAGGTCGAGGGGCCTGGGGAGATGGACACGCCTGGACCCCAGGGCCACGGAACTCCCCCCCCCACACACACACACAGCAGCCCCTGGGCCCTCTCAGAGGGCCGGAGGGAGGGCCGCACGCGTCCACCTCGCCTGTGTTTCAAAGTCCCCTTCTGAGAACAGCTTTGGGGTGGCTGGTCCCGCTGGTCCCCGTGTGCGTCTCCCCGCACCCGGGCTGCCTCTCGCCGACGCCTGGGAGGGGGCAGGTCGGCCTCCCTCCACGCCCGACACGGACATGGGCTGCTGGCCAGAGCTCGGCGTTTCCGTTCCCTCCAGTCTCCGCGTTGCGTGTCCCGCGGGCTCTCCACCCGCGTGTCAGTCCCCGGCTGCCTGGCCCCTTGGTCCTGCTGCGCCGTGGGGGCCGGGGGGTCTCCAGAGTGGCGAGCACCTGAACCTGGGGAGGAGCGTCCGGGTGCGTCTGGCACCAGCCACGCACGGGTGAGGGGTCTCCAGGGCCCTCTGCAGCCCGGACACTCCGTGTCATGGGCGCGAGGGCGAGAGTGGAGCCTTCTGGGAGCTGCCGGCCTCGGGCGTCATGTACCCCAGTGGGGGCACCCCCGGGGGCTGCGGACGGCCAGGCGTGGGCGCTGCCTCTCTCTCTGCTGGGGCCCCAGGGCCTTCAGAGAGCAGACGGGCACTCAGCCTGGGGCTCCGGGGACGGCTGTGGCCCTTAGTTTCCTGCACCCTTCCTGGGTGGGGGAAGAGTCAGAGCAGCCCTGGGAAGTCTGAGACGTCACCAGCTGGGCAACTGCCGCTGACCCCGGGCGAGGTGGGGGTGTTCAGGCCGCGGGCCCCAGCTCCCCCTGCTGGGTGCCAAGGCCTCCCGCCGGCCGCCTCCGGCCGCCTCTGCTGGCGTGAGCCAGACCGTCTCCCTGAGCACAGGGTGCGCCAAGGCCTCGGACCCAGTCCCCCGGGTGGTCCCCTGAGCATGCCAGGAGTGACCCCTGAGCACTGCAGGGTGTGACCCCCAAGCCCAAAAGCAGAGAGAGAAGCAACAGGCAAACCCAGTCCCGCAAGGTAACGTCCCGTTTGTGAGCCGGCACCTCGCCCTGTGCTCTTGCTGTGGCCTTGGGATCACACCCCGGGGTGCTCGGGGACCACTCCGGCAGTGCTCAGGGTCCCGGTGATGGCAGGGACCGAGCAGGGTCCGCTGCATGCAGCCCCCCGGACTGTCTCTCTGGCCCCTCTGCTGAGGGCGAGTTCCGAGGCAGCCGTTCTGGCCTTCCTGGGGTGGGGGTCTGTCTCTGCGCTGACCCCAGAGCCGCTCACGGGCTCCGGCTCTTGGGTGGCCACGGTCAGCGTGGACAGTGCTGTGGCCGGGGCTGCGGGCCGTGGCCAGTGGCCACCCAGAGCAGCGTGCGTGGACAGGTGTGACCGACTCGAGCTCACTGACAGGCCGTGAGTGCGCGGATGCAGGCAGGCGCAAAAGCAGAATCCCGCCCAGGTGACCAACGCCCCGTGGCCTGTTTCCTGAGACTCCGGCCTCGACAAGCCAGCCCGCAGCCCGGCCCGGGGCGGCCCGCGGGCTGGTGCCTCCAGGCTCGTCCCTCACGTCCAGCCTCTGCTCCTTTAGGGGATTTCCCCTGGTGTGATTGATGGCCGTTAGCGGAGCCCCCTCGCAGCCGGGCCCGGAGCACTGTGCTCGTCTGTGCTCTCGGAACAGTCTTCGGGGTTGGCACATGACCCGGGTGTAAATGATTTAATAATGGTTTTATTAGCACGCGCGCAAGATTCTTGGAAATTGGCTCCTGCAAGCTGGCGCGCGCACGCCTGCCAGCCGGCTCCTTCCAAGGCTTCACTCTGAAATATGGGGCGGCTGAGGTGTGAGAACAACGGCGCGGGCCTTTATTGCCGCCATTAATTTGTCCGGGGGTCCCTGTAATCCTCTCTGATGATATGTAAATCACCCCGGCCGCCGCCCCGCGCCGCACTGCCCGGCCGGGGAGTTCGACAGCACGCACTAATTAGACACTAATCAGTGCAGATTAGTGGGAGCACCCAGAAAACCCTTTTTAATGGATTCATTGACAGCGTCGCTGGGGACCGGCGGAGCCGGCTAATGACTCTGAACAGGCACTTCTCCCAGAGAACGGGATTAATGAGAAGTAAATGGGGTCATAAATCCCGACGCCGACACGGTGACGGGAAGTCGCGGGTGTGAGACGCGAACCCCTCAGAGTTGGAGCCGGAGCCCACAGTCAGGACGCGCCCCAGGTGGGCTCCCACCCGAGAGGGAGCACTCAGGGCAACTTTCCAGCCACATGCCTCAGTTTTCCCATCTGTAAGGTGGGCGGGTCTCAGGAGACCTCAAGGACTGGCCAGGGGAAGAAGGAGCGAAGATCTACGTGTCTTCGAGGCGGGTCCAGAGGTCGCCAGCACGGGTGGCGAGCAGAGACGTGAGGAAGCGCATCCGGAGACGGAAGTTGACACCGAATTAAGGGTCACTGAGGCTTAGCCAGGGCGGGGCAGGGTGTGAGGTGATAGTCTGTGGAGGGAGTGAGGTGACAGTCTGTGGAGGGGGTGAGGAGACAGTCTGTGGAGGGAGTGAGGTGACAGTCTGTGGAGGGAGTGAGGTGACAGTCTGTGGAGGGACTGAGGTAACAGTCTGTGGAGGGTGTGAGGTGAGTCTGTGGAGGGAGTGAGGTGACAGTCTGTGGAGGGAGTGAAGTGAGTCTGCGGAGGGTGTGAGGTGACAGTCTGTGGAGGGACTGAGGTGACAGTCTGTGGAGGGAGTGAGGTGACAGTCTGTGGAGGGTGTGAGGTGACAGTCTGTGGAGGGAGTGAGGTGACAGTCTGTGGAGGGAGTGAGGTGACAGTCTGCGGAGGGTGTGAGGTGACAGTCTGTGGAGGGGGTGAGGTGACAGTCTGTGGAGGGGGTGAGGTGACAGTCTGTGGAGGGGGTGAGGTGACAGTCTGTGGAGGGTGTGAGGTGACAGTCTGTGGAGGGAGTGAGGTGAGTCTGCGGAGGGTGTGAGGTGACAGTCTGCGGAGGGGGTGAGGTGACAGTCTGTGGAGGGGGTGAGGTGACAGTCTGTGGAGGGGGTGAGGTGACAGTCTGTGGAGGGTGTGAGGTGACAGTCTGTGGAGGGAGTGAGGTGAGTCTGCGGAGGGTGTGAGGTGACAGTCTGTGGAGGGAGTGAGGTGACAGTCTGTGGAGGGAGTGAGGTGACAGTCTGTGGAGGGAGTGAGGTGACAGTCTGTGGAGGGAGTGAGGTGAGTCTGTGGAGGGTGTGAGCTGAGTGGCTGGGGGTGAGTGACCGTGTGACAGTGCTCTTCCTGCAAGTGCGGGTATGGAGTGAACGGGGCGAGTGCTCCAGCCCCGCCACAGGACCGCTGCTGACCAGACCCGGAAACGGTGGCGGGGTTTGTGCGGAGCGTTGGAGACTCGCCCTCTGGGGTGTCTGAGCGTCTTTGCCAGGGAGAGGCGGGAGCAGGCAGGTGGGCGTTTGTGGGGAAATGACTCCCAGCCAGCCCGAGTCAGCCCAAATCTGGCGCCTTCGGCTGCACCTGTCACTATGGTTGAGGGGCCAAGCGCTCCCCGCCTCAGAACGGCACTGGGTGCGAGCAGCGTTCAGTCTCTCGAAATGACCGAGTCCCTGAGAATCGGGATCTGACCCGTGAGTGACCCAAGAGAAAGCCCGGCCCCGGCCGTCCTCACAGCTGGGCTCCATGCTGGAGAAACGCAGCCCATGTGCACAGCGGGCCCCCCGGGCTCTGAGAGGAAAGGAACCCTTCCGTCGGCCGGAGGGCGGGCAGTGGGGACAGCCTGTCTCTCGCACTAGAGAGAAAGGCAGCGGCGAGGAGTTACAGCAGGTCTGTCCAGTTTTGCTGTCTAAAGCGTTGGCCTGGGCTGGCAGGGCGAGAGGGAGCCCAGAGACCTCGGCGGGGTGAGGGGTGGGGGGGAGGTCGGGGAGGGGCTGACCCGCGGAGGGTGTGATGAGGGACAGACTGTTCTTCCCAGCATTTTACTCACGGTGCCTAAGAGAAGAATTGGAAGAGAGAGGAAAAGGCTCAATCCTCAGTGCCCCCAGTTCCGCCCGGATATGGATACTGTAACTCGTGGCGTTTTGCAACTGTGTCCATGGGGTATTTTTTTGTTGATTGTTTATGGAATTTTCTATTTGGGTCCAATCTGGAGGTGACGGGCAGGTGCAAGGTCAGCAGACTGGCTGCGTTCCGCCGAGGGTCCGTGACCGCTGCTCACGCACCCCTCCAAGCACCCCGTATTTCTAAAGTTCAGTTCCTCCGCCCCTCTCGGAGAGCCCGGCAAGCTGCCGAGAGTATCGCGCCCGCACGGCAGAGCCTGGCAAGCTCCCCGTGGTGTATTCAATATGCCAAAAACAGTCACAGCAAGTCTCACAGTGGAGACGTTACTGGTGCCCACTCGAGCAGATCGATGAGCACCGGGACGACAGTGACAGTGACAGTGACTGTGACAGTGGCTTGAATCCGATGAGCTTGAAACAGCGTCATTTGTGTAAATGGGAAGGAAACTCTTTCTTCGGAAAGTCTCAAGCTTTGTCAGTGAAGACTGAGCACAAATAGCCCTCGCGGGGTCTCGTTCCGTCTCCTCTCGTTCTTTGTGGCTACAATCACAAGTCTTTCCACTTTTGTGAAAATCGCTTTGTGAAATGTGTGCGTTTCCTTGCTTGAAATCGGGTCTCTATTCTTCTTCTTTGGAAGGATTTCAGCATGTATTAATAGCAAGCGACTTCCGACACGATCGCGTCTCCCTTCGCGTGCGTCATTCAGTTCCAGGCGGAACTA
Organism: Sorex araneus; assembly: GCF_027595985.1. Lineage (NCBI taxonomy): Eukaryota > Metazoa > Chordata > Mammalia > Eulipotyphla > Soricidae > Sorex > Sorex araneus. Next base: position 1,514,878 of record NC_073310.1, on the reverse strand, counting down.
TTAGAAATGATCCCAGCGTGAACAATTGTTGTGTGGCTCCGAGCTCTGCCAAATGAAAAAGACTTTTATGCAAGTTCAAACTTGCATAAAATCGGCAAATAAGATATGCAGGAGGATCTGTTGGTCTGAACATTTTTGTGATTTGATGCCGGGGATAACTCATCTGGCAAAAAGTTATCTGGCGAGTCTGTTACTCACGGGCGAACCATCTAGAGAGACGAGGCGGAGTGCTGGGTGACTCTGACCTTCGACCTCGGAGACCAGCTGCAGTTCCCGACACTTGGCCTTGCCCTGGAATCGGCACCTTGAAAAGCAGCAATTTTCCGGGTGTTGAAAATCATTCCAGGTTCTCTTACAATGGGACAATTCAGGCTCCCTCTTACACGCTGATGCAATCTGTGTTAAATGTGAGTCTCGTGGTACAGGAGGAGTCACCGTGCTCACCTGGAGACAGCACCCGGGCAGGGAGGGAGAGTGCAGCTTCCCGCCTTGGCGCTGATCCGAGTGGGGACGTCCGTCCGCAGTGCTCCGTGGTGCCGGGCCGATGCCCGCGTTCTCCGTCCCCCCTCGCTGCTTTGCTGGTGTGGGCAGCAGGCCAGGCGGCCGAGGGCCCCCAGCTGCAGACCCCGCAGTGGCCCTGGAGGGAAGGGGAGCCAGAGCCGACGGCCTGGGTGCCGGGCACGGAGCGGGCACGGTCGGGGCACGTCCGGGCCTGGCCAGACTCGTCTTGGGCCCCAGAACGGCACGCCAGAGGTGAGGGGCAACCTGCCCCCCGCCCAGGGACAGCAGACGGACGCAGACTGTCCTTCCACGAGCGTTTCTTGCCTCCCCTGGGCAGTGCCGTTTGCAGCAGCGTCTGGTCCCTGGTCTCTGTGGGGCTGAGGGCCGTGGCTGCTCAGACTCTGCCCTGCTGAGTGCTCTGTCCTCTACTCGGACTCGGACTCTCCCGTGTGTGTGTGTGTGTGTGTGTGTGTGTGTGTGTGTGACGTGTCAGGCTTTCACGAGCGCGTCGAGCTGCGAGGGCCTTGCGTGTCCCCGTGGGCCGCCCCCCTGCATTTGCTCCTGGTGCCACTGTCTTTCGGAGGGGCACAGCGTGGGGGGTTTCTAGCACACGCGGGGGGAGGGGGCTTCTGTTCCTGCACCCCCAGAGCTGGAGAAGTTTGCTGAGTCCCAGCGGGAGAGAAATGTGTGGGCGCCGGGGGCTGGGGGCCTCGGGAGGGAGCCCCGAGGTGCCTCACGGTGGGGGGGCCTGTCCCCAGCTGGGGGCGTCTCAGGTGGGCTGAGCCGTCCCCAGGGTGCTGTCCGCGGGGCCCCGCCACCTCCCTTTCACGCCCCCCCGGACACGGCTCCTTGAAGGCCGACTCAGAAATGGGACTTTTCCGTCCAGGGGCTGTTCCTCAGCCCCCCTGTCCCGACGCCCCACGGTGAGAGGCACCTCGAACCCCAGCTCACGCCCTGCGGTGACACGGCAGTTTGTCACCAGCTGCGTCCACGGCTCACGTGTGTCCCTCCCGGATGGGCCTCCCGGCAGGTTTAAAGTCAGGCCCAGCAGGGCCGGTCAGCGGGCGGGACGCTCGGACCAGCAGCGTCGATCGTGAAGGAAAGACAGTCAGCGCCATTGAGTCTCGCCGTGGGCAGGGCTGTGGCAGGGCTGGTGCCTTACGGCCTCTAGGTGGCTGTTTGCCCGGCGGATGAGTGGAAAGGAGTTTCCTCAACTGTCCGGGTTGCCGTAGCAATTCCTTCTGGGAGGTCAGGCAGCTGATCAGCAGCCCCGCGCCTGTGGCCGGCAGAGGGGAAGAGGGACGGCGAGGAGAGGGGAAGAGGGGCGGCGAGGAGAGGGGAAGAGGGGAGGCGAGGACGGACAGTGGGGAGCTGCCGCCGGTCCTCACCGGGTGAGGGCACGTGCAGGCGCCACGGGCCGGGCTCACCGTCACGTGTCAGCACGCTGCGTGCCACGCACACATGCCTTCCAGCTCTGTCTAGAGACACGCGTGATGCTGTCATGTAAAGTGGAGAGAGGAGGGCGGGGGCGGGGCAGGAGACAGCCCCGGCTCTGAGGCAGAATTCCGCCGTTGCCTTTGGGGGCTCTGGGGGGAGAAGGCGCCGGGTTTGGGGGCAGAGCAGCATTGGGACAGCAGGAGAGAGTTTGTCTTGCACGCGGCAGACCTGGGTTCGACCCCCAGCACTGCAGAGAGTCCCCGAAGCTGCCGGGGTGAGCCCTGAGCACTGCCGGGCGTGGCCCCCAGGCACAGGCAGACAAACGGCCCAGCACCGTGGGCGCCCCGGGAGCAGCTGCCCGGAGGGAGGGACAGTGCGGGGAGGCAGGGCGGGGCCCTGTGTGCTCTTGGCCTCCCCACACCCCTGCACCGCGCCCCTGGGGTTGGCCCCCAGCGGAGGGCCCACCGAGAGCACCCAGGCCCGGGAGAGCGTCAGGGACATATTTCCGTCCTGAGCGGCAGCGGCGCGAGCCTGTTCTCCCGCCTTATTACCCGCCGCCCGCGTGCACCGGCGACGTACCGGGTTCCGGAGACGCCGGCTTGGCTCCCTCTGTGCCTGCAGGCACAGGCCTGGCTCAGGGTTCGGAGCAGCTGCTGCCGGGACGTGGGTGTCAACTTGTTTCCAGTGGAATGTCAAGCGCGGCAGGAACGGGACCTGCCTGCAGCTCTCTGACACCCCCCCCCCCAGCGGCTGCTCTGATGACCGGGGCCTGGACACGCTGGCCCGCGCGCTGAGGCCAGCTGAGGGCCTCCGGCAGGCCCAGCCCCCCACCCCGGAGCACTGAGCCCCGAGTGCTCCCGGGGAGACGGCTGGGTTCCGGACGCATAGGCCTTGGGGGGGCCGCCAGCTGGGGAGGGTCTCACGTCACCCCAAGAGGCCTGGGGTCTGCGGCTCTGCCCGCTGCCAGGTGGGTTCCCCAGGGTGGTGGCTGAGGATTCTTTTGACCAAGAATTGGGGGTGACAGAGAAGGGGCCCAGCCCCGGCCCATGTCGGGTTCTCTCCCACCGAGGGTCTCGCCACGAGAGCCGCCTCGCAGACCCGACAGCCGCCTCAGCGTCAAAGCTGCACTGAAGCCTCCGTGTATTGAGAACTACCCGGGACGGAGTCCAGCGGGAGAGCACTGGACAGCGGGCCACAGTGTTGTCTGGGGTTTAAGAGACTCCCTCCACGCAGACTCTGGCCTGCCGGAGCCCTGGGGCCGGCGATGCCCTTGCTTCTGAGGCGGCTGAGTCGGGCCGACGCCCCCAGCTGGGGCTGGAGAAGCCGACTCATCTCCCGGCCCGTGGGGCTCCGGGCGCAGCCGACGGGGGCTCGTCTCTTTGGCCACTGTAAGCCGTGGCACGGAGGCCAGGCGGCTGTTCTCACCTGAGCCTCTCCCGGAGGCTGGTCTGCACCTGCCCAGCCCTCGCTGGCGGCGTCACTCAGTTCAGAAGCGGTCAGAGACGGGGGCCTCATTGCCGTGCTGATGGCCACGCGGGGGTGGGGGGGGGGGGTTGCGCTGCCCGGAGCTTCCTGGGACAGGAGCGTCCCGCCCGCCCGCCTGCCCCCAGGCCTCCCCCAGCCCTGGCCGCAGGCAGAGAGGAGCCCCAGGGACCCTTCCCACTGCAGGGCGGGGGCCCACACCAGCGAGGAAATTAAGCCGGGAAATGAAATGTGAGGCCCCCGGGCCGGAGAGAGCGGAACCCACGCTCCACAGACGTTATCATTTTGTGTTTTGAGGAAGCCAAGAAACTCATTTTGAAAACCTCTTAGAACTAATAAAAGAGTTCAGTGCCACGCGCAGTGAGCGTGCCGCAGATAAGATGAATTTACAAAAGAATCAATTGTATTTCTATGCACTAGGAATGAATCATGGGAAAATGAAATTAAGCAAACCGTTCAATTTGCGATCGTTTCCGAGAGAATGAGACACTGAAGCAAGCACAATGGAAGGGGCCTGGCTGTGTGCTCTGAGCCAGGCGGCAAAACCCCCGCCAGCACGCGGGGAGAAACGAACCCTCTGGTTTGAGTGATTAGTCAAGAAAACAAAACAAAAGACATCAAGACTGGGAAGAAAGGAGGAAAAGTGTCTGCAGATGGCTGTTGAATTCTGTTTTGATTGTTTGGGGGCCCTGCCTGGCCGTGCTCAGGGTTTGCTCCAGGAACAAGAACCTCGCACGTGACATTCTCTCCAGCCTTAGGTGTTAACATCGTGTATGATTAAAAAAAAAAAAAAAAAAAAAAAAACCAAGAAAACAAACCTAAGAATTCACATAAAAACTACTGGATGCAGAGAAAGAGTCTGGCAAGGTTTCAGAATAAAAGGTCCACGAGCAGAAACCAACTGTGTTTTTCTAGACAGTAGCAATAGCGCCGAGTGAGAGAAAGTCCATTTACGATAGCAGTGGAAATACAGAGAAGTATTTTGAAAAGAAATGCCAACTTGTATCCTAAACACTAAAAAACAGTCTTGAAAGAAATCTAGGACGACCTAAACAAAGGAATGAGCTTCCACGTTCCCTCATCAAAAGGCTTAATCAGGTTACTATGACAACCCCCCAAATTGACGGGGAGATGAAGCCGCCTTCCCGTCAACTTCCCCGCTGCGCCCCGGGACCCGATGAACGGATTGTGAGTCACGTGGAGGCGCCTAGGACCCAGACGGGTGGTCTCTGAATCACCACGGGAGGGGGGGGGAGTCACGTGTCTCCGTCCCAGTGTGTGGCACGGAGCCAGTACAGGGAGGGGGGGAATGCCCAGGCCGGGGCCCGGGGCCTGTGGGACCAGGTGCGTGGGGGACACCCCAAGATTCCCGTGTCTCTGGCCGTGGGGAGGAACGGGTAGAGGCCGTTCCAGCCGGGGAGACTCTGCAGCACCCCCAGCCCCGCAGCAGGATTGCGGTGAAGGAGCACGACCCAGAGACATACACCAGCGTGGCGGAGAGAAGGCTCACAGCACGGGGAAAGCCCAGACCCCCCGGTGCCAGTGGGTCACTCACGTGTGGCTCTTCCCTAGCAGGGACGGCCAGCCCGAGACAGGGAGCACACACTTGTGAGTTTGCTTCGTGGTGTTCCCTCCCGTGCCGAGGCGCCCACATCCCTTCCCGGGGAGGGGCGTCCCTGGTGGGAAGGGCCTGGGGTGGCCCAGAGGTCTGGGAGAGCCCCGGGCAGGCGTGAGGTCCTGAGCCTGACCCGGGCCCACGCGTGTGCCGTGAGATTCTAACTGCTCTGCGGGGAAGCAGAGAGTGAACACGTGGAGGAATGTGTGAGGCCCACGCTCCAGGCGTGCAGCTCGCAGTCTGAGGTTCTGTCCCGGACACTGTCCCCGGCCCGCTCTGGGGTGCAGCTCGTGCCCAGATGCGTGAGTGGTTTCCTGGGACCTTGGCGAGGCTGGTCAGGGAGACTGAGTTCTGGTGGTCGCAGGTTTCTTTGCGCCTTGATGGAAATATCCCAAACCCGGTGGTGGTCGTGACGACATCACTCGGCGAGTGACTGGAGGCCCGACGTTCACAGATGAGGTGGGAGGATGCATGCTACTCACACAAGATACTGTCTTCAAGAGGGGCAGACTGAAAATATGCGCCGTGGCACCCACCACGGAGGGAGGGCGGGCTGGGGGCAGAGGCCGGGCCTCGCTGCTGGCCTCGTGCGTGTCTGGTCGTGAGTTCGAGTTCCTGGTGCCCCACGTGTGCAGGCACAATCCTGGTCATTCCACTCTCTGTGGACCTCCTGGCCACGAGTAAATTCCAGCCCGACGCAGACAGGTGTGTGGGAACATGGCGAGATGGTGGGACGCCCCGGACAGAGAAATCACGGGTGCCCTGAGCCTGACTCCCAGGGAGCCCCCAGCGGGGGACGCGTGAGACTCACAAACACAATGTCAGCTAGACCAGAAGCGGAAACGGGGTGCGCCAGACATTTTTAAGGGAGTGGACACAGGAGCCCCAGAGCAGAGACAGGCGTGATTGAAAGGGACTCGGGGGCGGTTAGTGCAGGGTCCTGGCCTGCTAGTCATGATCCTTCTAGCACAAATCAGACGGGAAGTGACTGCCCACGTGCCCGTGACCTCCGGCCCCCTTTCCTTCCCCGAGGAAGCGCTGACACAGCCCAGGAAAGGGGTCTGCGGGCTTCTGGAACTCGCGTGTGCATCTCACTGTCTCCCTCCGGAACGCCCGGCCCCATTTTAATAAGTCGCTCTGCAAACGGAAACCAAGGAACGAGAACGAGAGAGCTCCTTGCGGCCGAGGAACTGCTGAACTGCCTTCACGTGGCCTTTTTTATTTTATTTTTTTAATAAAAATCTTTGCCTGGCTGCAGCAAAGCCATTGTGCTTAGCTTCGGAGGCGCGAGGGCTGAATTAAAAGTGCTCATCTTTTATTAATCGCATCCATTTTTCATCAGGGGACGGTGGGGCCGGCTCTGGCTACCGCGGGAAGCGTTATTTCACAGGGCCGAGCGCACAGCTGCCGGGACAATCAGCAATTGTTCTCCGAACCCTCCCTTGGCTGGGCGTCGGGGATGCTGAGCTCGGGGCTCTTTGTCGTGGGGGTCTCTGAGGTGCGTCCACGGGCCGAGGCCCCTCCGTGCTGGGGGCGGTGCAGCCCCACCCGGACTCCGCTCGCACTCTGGTGCTCCGAGGGGGAGCACGGGAGGGCCCAGGGGAGGACGCTGAGTACAGAGTGGCCGGGTGAGCCTCCAGCTGCGCCTGCAGGTGGACAGCCGGGGCGGAGGCCCCAGTGGCTGGAATAGTCTCCTCCTCCCCCCCTGCTCTGCAGCAGAGCGCAGGGGTGAGGTCAGAGGTGAGGGGCCGGCGGGATTCCCGGGGAGACGCCCCCCCCCCCGCCCCGCCCTCAGGCCCTGCGGCTCCTCTGTCCGCCTGCCCCCTCTGGGCAGGAGGGGGAAGGGCCTTTCCTGGGTGACGGGCAGGGCCCCGAGGGGAGCAGGTGTTGGAGCAGGGCCTGAGCAGGGCACAGCCTCCGGCGAGAGGGGACGGTCACAGCGCCTGGTCCCAGGGCCAGGGAGCGAGTCTGTACGGACAGGCCAGGGCTCTGTCACGTGGAGGAGCTGCGACAGGTGTGACCTGCGCGTGGGCTGCACACGGGGCCCCTGCTCCCTGTTTCAACGGGGTGGGGTGGGGGGAGACTCCTGCCTCACGGTCACAAAGCGGCTGCCGCACCCCCAGAAGTCCCGGCCACAGACTCCGTCTCCGTGCGGGTGACTCCGTCCCTGAACACGTGCATCTGCGCGACGCGGTCCCAGACTGGGCCTCCGACTCCGTCCCCGTCCCCGTCTCCTCGGCGCCTGGGAAGGGTATTCCCCTTCGTCTCTGGAGAGGAGCCAGGCGAGGAGAGGGAGCAGAGGAGCCCCGGGCCCGAGGAGTCTGGCCCAGGGCCCGACCCCGCCGTCGTTGTCGTGAGGAATATGCTCCCGGGGCCCCAAGGAGTGTCCCGGCCTCCGGCTGAGCTCCAGGCCCGGCCCCCACCCAGCCTGGCCACGGACCCAGGGCCGCCCGAGCACTGTTTGGACTTTGCCCGAGTAGGGAGACGCGTCCACCTGGGGTCCGGAGCCTTCCCAGGCCTCCCTTGGCGACACGCCGTGACCCAGCCAGGGGGACTGGTCCACAGTGCCCCCGGGAAGACCCGAGAAGCCTGTGGCTCTCTCACCCATGGGCAGGACCTGCCACACCTGGAGGGGCCCGGGGCTTGCTCCTGGCCCCTGGCTCAGGGATCACGCCTCTGCCCTGCCCTGCTGTCTCCTGCTGTGGTCTTGGTGGCACACACATGCGCGCGTGCACACACACGCACACATGCACAAAACACATGCACACGTACACACAAAAGCAACACACATGCACACACACATGTGCCTGGTGATGGTGCTCCATGCCCAGTGCTCACTGGTGAGCTCCACTCTTGGCCTGTGCTCAGGGCTCTCCGTCCTCGAGGTGCTGCCGTGGCCACCTTGGAGCTCTTGCATGTCCCGGTTTTGGTGCTCTTGCATGCCTCCCCCGACCCTTCACACCTTCACACTGGTCCGACTGTAGCCAGGACGGCAACCTCACAGCCCTGTCAGCGGCGGAGACGCGACCCCCGAGTCCTCAGAGCAGCTGGTTCCCCACACTGGGTTCACCTGGTTTTCTAACGCCAAGGAAGGCCCTGGTGTGGGGGGGCCTGTTCCTCTCCCGACGCCCCCGGGGACCTGAGGGGGTCTCCACGAGGCGCCGCGTGCTCTCAGGGGCCCAGGTTCTGGCCGGCACGAGGTGCTGAGCTCGGTACGCCCTGGTGCTCCCCACATACCAGGGATGATGCTGGCGGTCAGAACTGCTCCGGGCTGCCCCCTGGCCCGCTGACGAGCCCGGGCCCGTCTGCAGGGAAGGACCATCTGTCCCGTCCGGCCCGCACAGGCTCCTTCCGCACCTGCCCAGGCTCCCCCGGGCATCACTCAGACTCTCCTGTGATCTTTGGGTGGGAGGGGCTCTGTGGCCCATGGGGGGCCAACTCTGACTCCAGCTTCATCTGCATTTGAAAGGGGCCGGAGACTCTTAGAAGAGAGATGGGGCCTTTGAGGGGGATGGGCGCTGGGAACAAAGGGCCTGAGGCGGGCGAGGGCCCTGACCAGCGCCGCTGAGTGGGTCGGCAGCCCCACAGGGCCCGGGCGGGCGCCCCGTCCACTCAGCGCTGAGACAAACAGCGCCCGAGCCCCAGTGGGCACGTGGTGCTGGCCCGGGGCTCTAAGCCGGGTGGAGCCCCTGCACACGCCCGGCGGGACGGGCACGTGGGGCCGGCACTGGGCACTCTCAGAGAAGGGGCAGCGCGCGGGGTGCCCAGTGACAGGACAGGGGGCGCCACAGGGCGTCGGGGCCCAGGAGACCTGCGGGGTGACCCATGGGGGAGGGTCCAAGGAGGGGAGGGGCCGCGCCAGCCTCGGGCTGTGGCCGGCACAGGGCGGGGGGGGGGGGGGGACGCCAGTGAGCCCAGGGCCGAGACCATGAGCAAAGCTGTCATTCCCGCTGTCCCTGGCCCCAGCCCGCCCGGGGCACAGACAGGCGTGCGCGGGGTCAGGGGTCGGCGGGCGGCCAGAGGGTGGGAGCAGCTGCACAGGGAGGACCCTCGGGGGTGGGGGGGGCGCACACTCTCTCCTTCTCCTGCAGCCGGGCAGGGTCACGGGCGGGCAGGGCTGGGCCCCTGGGTGGCCCCTGGAACCAGCCCGAGTCGGGCCCCAGGGAGACTGTCTGCGGCCTCTAGAGGGCGCCCAGGGGCGTCGGGCCCCGGGGTCACCGGCCAGGCTGCTGTCGGCTCGGGGGTCCATTCTCCCCGCAGGCCTCCGTGTGACACTCACTCCCTGCACATGAGCTCTGGCCCTGCCAAGGCCCCGCGGCTACCAAGGGGCCGGCGGGGAGAACCTGATGTAGGCAGGTAGGCAGGGAAAGGCCCTTGGCAATGAAAATTGAGATTTAACTGAGTCTCTGGGAAGGAGACTCTTAAGACTTGCAGATTCAAGAAAACAAAAGACCTGGAGGAAACCATCAGCAGACCCTGAGGGTAATGGGCCCCTCCCCAGGAGGTTCCCCAAAGAAGGCCATCACCACTCCCAACCTCCCTGGTAACCTCCTTAGCAACAGACTTTCACCTGGGAAGAAGCCCCAGGTGGGGGCAGGTTGGAGAGACCCTATAAAGGACACCTTGAACAAGGGAACTGTGCGCATATGCTGCCTGAGCCCGCATGGCCGAGCACATGTGTCGCCCGCATCTCCCCCCTTGAGATGTGTACTCTCATGCCTTCGTGTCCAGTGCCAGGGTGTGTGTAGAGCTCTCTCCACCCTTGGAGAAGCCGCGTTCTCTCTTGAGCGCGTTACTCCTACTGTTCTCTCTCCCACTTATCCTTCCTCCTTCCCTCAGAAACCTCTGAATAAAACCTGGTACTTCACTGCTTGTCTACTCCTGAAATTCCTTTCCGAGATCGAGACAAGAACCCAGTACTCTGGGTCCCGGGTGGTAGAGGCGGCTGGGGAGAAAGTGACGTCTTTCTCCTCCCCGCTTCACGGAAGTCACCCGTGGGCCCACGACATCAAACCCAGAGTGAGCGTCAGCGTCAGCCGCCCAGGGCAGTGCTCTCTGTCGGGCGCTGTGGCCTATTCGCCCGAAATAGCCGGTGTTTTTTACTTTTCTGTCGTTCCATCGACAGAGCCGCGAGCCCGTTGGGCCAATCGTGTGGTAGCCGACGCGCGATAATTCGCTATTAGAGAACTTGGCTCTGCGAGTGCCAAACTGCTCTTCTCCTCAGGTTTTGTGCCCTAAGACTCTTTTTCCCCTCAGAGACGTGTTTCCTGGGAGACGGCGCCTCAGACTGTCACCTCAGGCGTGGTGCCTAACGTACGTTTCTCCTCAGATTTTTTTCCCCAATTTTACTTAATTTTTTTTATTAAGTTGTTCACAGTAATTGGTTACATGCAATATTCCAGCCCCAACCCCCCACCACGACACCTTCCCACCACCATAGTCTCCTCAGATTTTGTACTTCACACATCTCAGATCTTGGGGGACCCGGGATTGTGAGGGAAACGGAGCGGCCAGCCCAGAGCCGAGACGGGCCCAGCGCAGTGTCTCTGTGGGCTCAGAGCTGGGGGCGTCCACGGGAGGGGCCCCCAGACCGGGGACAGCTACCCCTGCCTCAGTGTCCCCATCCTGACTCTGGCGGTCAGGGCGGCTCGTTCCCAAGGAGCCAAAGCAGCGTCCAGCCTGTCCACTCTTGCCTGGCACGTGTCCAGTGCCTCCGGCCACTGCCCTTTGGGGTCACAGCCCTGTCCGGAGAGCGGGAGGGGACGCGCAGCCGCCCTTAGGACCAGCCCGGCCCCCTTCCCTGCGGCAGCGCCTGGGCAGGGTGGGCCGGCCCCGGGGCCTTATTTTTGGAGGCTCCGGATGCTTCTGCGAAGGGCCACGTGGCGTCTTTATTAGCTGCTTCTGGCGGGACCTGCGGGAGCACTTAGCAAGGAGCAGAAGTGTCCCTGAGAGTCCTCGGGAGACCTTGAGCGTCTCTGCCCTCTGCAGGCCCAGCGTCCCCCCGGGGGCCTCGTCCCCCCGACTGGCCTCGCCGTCATGAGGCTCCTCTGCCCGTCAGCGCCTCGGGCCATGCCGGAGTCACGTCTGGGCGCCCGTCCCACGGGCTCGCCCGGGCCGGTCCCCCTGCTGCCCTGCGGGGCCTGGGGGGCTTCCGGGACCACACTCGGCTGAGCAGGCAGGAAGCCCGAGCAGGCACACTGCCCAACGCCCGGGCCCCAGGGACGTCACCCGGCAGCCAGGAGCCTCGGGCCCCACGGGGCAGGGCCAGCCGGCCGCCCCGCACGCCTCCCGCCCGTGACCCGGCAGCACCTGCTGCTTCGTTTCTATCTCATAGTCCTTGACTTCTCCGCCTGTTTCATCTCCATTTTATTTTCACACAGTGGCTCACAGTAGCTCCTCACGGATGGTCACCAGACAGCGAGCCCACACCAGCCCTCCCGCCGCGTGAGAGGAGAGTGTGGAGGTTGTCGCGAGTCTCCCTGCAGCCACTGGCCCTGGGGAAGGGATTACAGGCAAGGGCCGGAGTGAAAGCACAGCGGGGAGGGTGTTTGCCTTGCAATCGGCCGACCCAGGTTCGATTCCCAGCATCCCATAGGGTCCCCTGAGCACCACCAGGAGTAATTCCTGAGTGCAGAGCCAGGAGTAACCCCTGTGCATCGCCGGGTGTGACCCAAAAAGCAAACAAACACAAAAAGAGAGCGATTAGAGGCACGTGTGTTAACCCGGACATGTTGTTAACCCGGACACGTGTGTTAACCCGGACACGTGTGTTAACCTGGTTTGTGTTAACCCGGACATGTGTGTTAACCCGGACACGTGCGCGCTGCTGTTGGCCCGTCGCGGGCGAGTGCAGGGGGGCGGCCCTGTGTTGTTCTCTCCCAGGGGCTGTACTTCACGGTCTCTGTCTGCTTCAGCTTTAAAAACTCCTTTGGGGGCTACGGCCGAGCTCAGGCTCACCCGGGATCTTTGCTCAAAGACCCCTCCCCTGGCGGAGCTCGGGGGGCTTGAACTGGGCCCGGCACGGCCAGGACGAGCCTCTCTCCTCGTCTCTCCCCCCAACAGCCGAGGAGACGCAACACGGCGTCAGCCACGTGTGAAGACCCCTCGTGCACTGGCCGAGCAAGGGGCGAGCTGGCCGCTACTCCCGCCCGGAGCACACGGGGGCGCCCCCCGCCCCGGTGCTTTGTCACGTCCCGAGTGCCTGACGCCAGCGTCTCTGGCCGGATCCACTGCATTTCTCACCACCCAGAACGTTTGGCACTTTCTGGCATGTTCTACCCCGAGGCCTCCCGCTGGCCCTGCCCGTCCCCGGCCGGCTCCAGAGCTGACGAGGCTCGTCAGGCCCTAATTGATTCCCCCTCCCGGTCTCCAAGGTACCGAGATGTTTGTGGCTGGAAACGCTCCAGTCCGCGGGGCTCCCGGGCCAGGCTGCTCCTGGAGAGAGACGTTCCCATTTCTGCTATTTCCCACCCAGATTTCCTCTTAATTAAAAGTGGGCTCCCTTACAAGTGGCGCGGCCAGGGAGAAAACTCCATTAGCAAAATAAACAAGCGGGTCCCAGCTCGGGCCCCGGGAGGGCCTGCGGCTGAGCGCTGCTGATTGCTACATCACCTGTAATTACCGGGGCCTGTTCCGGGCCAGGCACTTAGAGACCCGGCGAGCACTGGAGTGCGGAGGCCCGGTCCACCCCGAGAGCCTGTGGGAGATGCACTTCCTTAAGTGCTCCCGAAACAGCGGGCGGGACTTCAGCAGGAGGGGAGGGGGCGGAGCGGGACTGTGGGCAGAGGGGCCAGAGGAAGCGGCTCACAAGGGCCCCCAACACCCCCGCAGGGCCGGAGCCCCTGCACACGGTTTGACCTGCCACCTCTGACCCCGCCTTGAGCCGCGGAGGGCGGCCACGGCTGACTGTGCCGTGTGCAGGGGCAGCGTGGCTGCGGGGAGCCGTGTCTGGGGACGCCGCTGCCCGGGAGGAGGCCACGCTGGCCGGTCCTGGGCTCGCGGTTGCTGGCGGCGGGGCGGGGCGTGCGGCTGCCGTGGAGGCGGGTGCAGTCAGGGTGGGCCTGTGGCGGGGGTGCCCGTCGCCTCCACTGCCCCCCACCCCCCGGCCCTGCCAGCATCTTCTGGCTGAGTCCCCTCCCTGGGGCCACCGCAGGGCCCTTCCCAGACAGGGTGGCCCCTAAGGTGTTCCCGCCTTCCTCCCGCGCGTGAGGGGCGTGGGCGAGAACGCGGGTTCTGGGCAGCCTGGAGTGGACCTGCAGACGGAGAGACGCCATCACTCCCTGGCCTGACCCTGGGCGTCGCCCACCGACCCACCCTGCGCTCCTGGGTCCGGGTGAGAGCCGCGGGCCCCAGGCTGACCCTCAGCACCGTGCCGGGCCGGGCCTGGGCCTTGCGGGCTTGGAGCAGAGGGGGAGTGTCGGGAACGCGGTGCCCGGCCGGGCTGCCCCCAGACCCCCTGACTCCCCTGGCCTTGCGTCTGCCCAGGGCAGCTCCCGCCCGCCCCCCGCCTCCCCCAGGGCCTTCTCCAGAGCAGCGAGTTGCCGGAGGGAGCAGTGCCCGGTGCCTCACCCCTTTGCGGCTTCTCCATCGTTTTGGAGCCCGGGCGAAGCTCACGCCACTTCCCGAACAAGCGTCGAGTTAATCCAGGGGCCGTCACCTTGGGTTTCGAGTCCAGCAGACCCGCGCCCTCATCTTTCATTTACAGCCCGCGCCTCCCTGAGTCCAGCGGGACAACGGGGCCGGCTGTATTTTTATCCCGAGACGCATTCCGTGAGCACCACTTAATATCACATTTGTTCAGTGGGCTGGATAAATGGAGTCGCTCTGTTTGCTGCCAGGGTTATTAAATATACCCGGTCTTTTAATTCTCCTCATTCTTCCCAATTTTTTTTTGTTGTTGGGAAAAAAAAATAAAAGTCTCCCCTGTCAAAGAGACGTATTTAGGACACTTGCGGGGAAGTCTTTGCCCTGAAAACTTAATTACAGAACAGTTCAGGCTCTCCGAGAGCCGCGGAGTGATTGCTCGCCTCGGCATAACTTAATAATCCCGCCACCAGCCGGAGGGGCCGGGTGGCAGGAGCCGCAATCACGGCCGCGGTCGCTTCCCAGCACCCCAGCCCATAGCGGAGTCCCTCTTCCCTGAGGGCCGGGTCAGAGTCTGCGGCTGGCGGGGCACTGTGGGTCACGGGGAGGGCACACTCGCCCCCGCGCACACCCACTCCCCTGCCGCCCAGAGCCGCCGGCTCACACCTTCCGCGTCCCCTCCCCGAGCCGGGCGTGGGTGAGGGTAGACAGGAGGCGATGCTGGAGCCTCGAACCCGGGCAGGGGCACCCAGACCCCGTGCCCCACAGGTGAGAGCACGTCCTGCTGCTGCCCGCTCCAGCCGGGTCTGGGCAGGGGGGGTCACCTTCCAGCGGACAGGACAGGGGGTCCCCCGGTGCCAGGCGTGGTGTGGGGTCTGCACAAGGTCAGCCCCCCCCACCGAGCCAGGCACACGGACACAGCCGGGGACAGCAGCCGGCCACGCAGTCTGTGTGACCAGGCGGTGGGAGGAATCATATGTCCCTGTACGTGGCGTGTTTGTGGCTCAGACTTAGCAACGTAGAGCTAAGGGACGGTCACTGCACGGGTGTGTGCGTGCGTGTGTGTGTGTACACGTGTCTGTGTGTCTGTGTATATCTAAGGGACGGTCACTGCACGGGTATGTGTGTGTGTGTGTGTGTGTGTAGATGTGTCTGTGTATATCTAAGGGACGGTCACTGCATGGGTATGTGTGTGTGTGTGTGTGTGTGTGTGTGTGTACACGTGTCTGTGTGTCTGTGTATATCTAAGGGACGGTCACTGCACGGGTATGTGTGTGTGTGTGTGTGTGTAGATGTGTCTGTGTATATCTAAGGGACGGTCACTGCATGGGTATGTGTGTGTGTGTGTGTGTGTGTGTGTGTGTAGATGTGTCTGTGTGTCTGTGTATATCTAAGGGACGGTCACTGCACGGGTATGTGTGTGTGTGTGTGTGTGTGTGTGTGTGTGTAGATGTGTCTGTGTGTCTGTGTATATCTAAGGGACGGTCACTGCATGGGTATGTGTGTGTGTGTGTGTGTAGATGTGTCTGTGTGTCTGTGTATATCTAAGGGACAGTCACTGCACGGGTGTGTGCATATGTGTGTACACGTGTCTGTGTGTCTGTGTTCATGTGTGTGTCTGCGTGTCATCTGTATGTGTCTCTGTGTCTGTGTGTTGTATCCGAGTCCACATGCATCGGAGTACGGGAGGGACCCCCGTTGCAGCCCGCACGCTCCCTGTCCACCTCCCGTGGGTACCAGGAAGTAAAGCCCAGACGCCCAGTGCGTCAGCGTCCGCCTGACGACCCTCAGTGGGCTCCCGGTGTCGGGCGTCTGTGCCGCTAAGCGGAGACAGACGCGCCCCTGAGCGCACCGTGTGCACCCGGGCGAGCTCGCGCGTCAGCCTGGCCCTCGGCACCCGTGTCCTCGCGTGCCACGGGAGCGGCCACTCGGTCCTGCAGGGAGGCGGGGGTGTGGCTCCCGCCCAAGGCCCCGGGGCCTTCCCAGCCCTGCCCCGGTTCCGCACAGCCCACAGGTTCCTGCCCCATCCCAACCTCAGTGCCTTGGCGGCTGGGAAGGCACCTCCTGCTGGGCGTCACCGACCCGGTTCCCGCCGTGGCCCCACCCCCAGGCACGGTGAAGGTGGGTGCGTCCACGCGTGCTCCGGACACCGGGCACCGGGCTCTCTCTGCGTCGTGGACTGCGGGACAGGCAGCCCCTCCGGCCCTCCCAGCAAGCCCGGCGGAGCAGGGGATGAGGCGGCGGCTGGGGCAGGCGGGGCTCTGAGCCGTTCCGGGGGCCCAGGGCCTCGCCTCCCCTCGCACTCGGATGCGAGACGCTTCCTGTCAGCTAATTAACCTCGGGAACCCCCTGGCTCCCTGCCCACGCGGCTGAGCTTCCTTTAAATTACAGTCACGTTCGGAGGCATCGTAGGCCCGCCTTCAGCTGCAGGGACGACAGGCGGCCCCGTGTCCCCGCCCCGCCCCGCGCGACTGACCCTGGACTCGGCCGCTGCCCGGCAGCTCAGGGCCGGCGCCTCAGGACCACGGACGTCTCCGCCGTGGGAGGGAGACTCGGGCTGCCGTTCCCCACTTCGACGCTGGTCGGGTCCGTGGGGGCTCTCCCCATCAGCCCCCTCCAACTAGCTGGTTGGAGGAGTGGCCCCTGGCACGTGCCTCAGTTTCCCTAACTGCTCGCTCAGATACACGTTGTTCCCGGCTTGCAGCTTTGTGCAGAAAACTCTCCGTGAACTCATTGTTCCATTGAGGAAGCGGCAGCTCCGCTGAGGGGAACCCTCTCCTTCCCCCCCCCGCCCCGGGCGTCCTGACTAGGACCCGAGTCACCTTCCAGGACGCGGGTTCGGGCAGGTCCAGGGCGTTGGCTGGGAGTGGGTTCCGGGGTGGAGCTGCTGGGTTGCGTGGCCTCGAGGCTGGCGTGAGGAAGAAGCGGGCAAGGCCGGGACGACGGAGAAGCACAGGAGGCCCCCACACTCGTGTGGCTGGGACACAGGCCCGGGGGGGTTGGCACCAGGGCGGGGGCTGCAGGCCCCGAGTGCCACCCGGGGACGGCCCCCTGCGGCCACTCCCGCCCCCTTCAGGGAGGGGCGCGGGCACCGTCCTTCTCCCCCAAGTGCCTCCTGCACCCCCACGGGCAATGCCGATGCCGAGCTCGTCAGCCCGAGTCTGGCCCACAGGCCTCAGGCCTCCAGCACAGAGCTGGGGGGGGGATATCAGAAATTACTTGTGTTTGGGGTCACACCAGGCGATGCTCAGGCTGACTCCTGGCTCTGTGGTTGCTCAGTGGTCACTCCCGGGGGGGGGGGACCGGGGGCGGGGACAGAAGCTCCCGCCTCAGACAAACACAGAAACGACCTGATCGCCAAGTGCTCGTCTGGTGTGAGGCGGGAGGGACTCAGCGGCAGCCACTGGCCTTGCACATGCGGGCCCCCCCCCCGCACCACCCCACCTGCAGAGACAACGCTCACCCCCGTGATCTCCTCTCTGATCCGAGCACTGTGATGTCAGGAGTCTGCCCCAGTGATCGCGGTGACTGCGGAGAAAGCCAACAAGCCCTCACGGTGGCCGAGGGGCGGGGAGGGGGGCTGGTGTCCGCGCTCAAGCTCGGCCCGGGGACCCCAAGGACCCCGCCGCCCCGGGCTGGCTAGCCTTGTTCTCCGGGAGCGGGAGGACGCCGCTGCCTCCCGCCCCCGCCCCCATGCGCCGAGCGCGCCCGTGCGTGCGGTTCCCTCGCCTGCCGCGGCTGATAGCGGGTCCCTCAGACGGCCGCTGCGAGGGACAGACACACTTCAGTGCTCGCCTGTAAGTGCATAATCCCGCGGTGTCGCTACACCTGTAGGCGACGCCCACGCGCTGAGCGCTCTGACGGCCCCGGGAAGCGTGTCGGCGCGGGGTTCGGGGACGCCGGGAAAGCCTCTGCTTCCCGTCACGGCTGGCTGCAGGGGCCCGGGCGCGTCCCCCACGCACCCCCCCCCCCAGCAGCGAGCGTGTTTACGGCCTTTACGTACACGCGGTGCCAATTGGACCCGAGAAGCAGCGGCCGGGCTGGCAGCGCCCGCTGGGATCAGGGGCCCGTGGGCGCCGGGAAACAAGGGCCTCAGTCCTGCTCCCCGCCCGGGCCCCGGCCACGGGCCACCGCTGAGCCACGCTGGACGCCCGACGGTGTCTGGGCTGGACAGCCCCTCTGCGGGGTCAGTGTGAGGGAGAGGCCTGACGCAGAGCAGACCCCAGAGAGGAGGACGGGGGCATCAGGCGGGGGAGGGGACAGTCGGTGTCACCCCCAACCCCCGATTGCATCGCAGTTTCTCGAACCGGAGACTAGAGGTGCCAATGGAGAGTTTCCCTGGAAATTGAACAACACACACGGAGTTGTGTGTTCCAGAACATTCTCTGACTCGTTGCACCGATCATTCCCCTCCCGGCATTCCTTATCAAACGGGGAAATGCCTGCCCAAAGCAAACGCTTCTGAAGATCAATCTCAAGACATTCAAGGCAAGAAAGAACCAGGCACGCGTGGAACAGATTCACGTGTGCTCAGAAGTGCACATGCCAGCCGAGACGGCCTTGACACGCGTGTGGGGACCACAGCACATGCCAGCCGAGACGGCCTTGACACGCGTGTGGGGACCACAGCACATGCCAGCCGAGACTCCCTTGACACGTGTGTGGGCCGCGGGAGTCGTCCCTGGGACGTGCAGAGGCGTGACCGCGAGCGAGCACGCCAGAATACCGTGATGTTGGGACGGAGCTCGGAGCAGACAGGAGCCGCCTCCGCACGGAGCCCGGGATGGAGGCGTCTGTGGTTTCCCACCGGCATCCCGCCCCCTTGCCTGGGGTGCCCCGCACTGGCCGCTGTGGGGGGGCTGCCCTCTGGCCCCTTGCTCTGGAGGGCTGGGAGGGTGCCGGACCACCCGGAGCCTCAGGGCAGCTCAGCAGCCTGGGGGGGGGGAAGGAGGGGGAGGGGTGGCACAGGCCGGGCCGGGCCCTCGCTGAGCTGAGGCCGGGGGCCCGGGGAGCCAGCAGGGGCTGCTGCCCAGACGGAGCTCTGCAGCCCCTGGCCGCCCGGGCCTGACCGTCCTGAGAACAAGGCCCGGGTCTCGGCCCGTCCTGAGAACAAGGCCCAGGTCTCAGCCCTCCTGCTCTGGGCCCGACGTCGCGGCGAGAGGCTGGGAGTCCGGCTGGTCCCGCCGCTGCCTCAGTCCCTGCTGCACGCGGCCCCCCACAGGCTCCCGGGACGCGCCGTGACCCGAGTGACCTCTGACTCCGGGAACGCAGCCGCCTAACTCGCAGACGGCACGTGGGGCGCAGAGGGGACGCGCTGGTGCCGTGCACACCCTCCGCCCGCCCCCTGGCCCGGGAGGGTCTCACAGGCTTCTCCCCCGCCCCCGGGCCCAGGGAGGCCCCACGCTGGGCGAGGCCTCTCCCCGCTGGAGGCTGACGGGGGTCCGGAGCCCCCGGCAAGAGGGAAGGACCCACTTGCGTTTCCTCCGTTTCTTCCCGCTGCCCCGAGACTCCACACGGATCTGGATGGACGCTCCGGGGTCTCGGGGCCTCGGCACCTTTGGGTGGCCCCACGCGGCTGCAGACAGGAGGGGGGCCGGGGCGGGCAGGGGGGGTGTGGCTCGTCGACGCTCCCATCACGCCACACGGGTGTCACCACGAGACGCCGCAGTCGCCCGAGTCAGGGCCGGGGGTCCCTGGGCTGGGCCGACTCCGGGCCCCGAGTGGCCGGGCAGACACGAGACCTGGACGGAGGAAGCTGGATGGGGAGCACGGAGGGGGAGCACGGAGGGGGAGCGTGAGGGTCCCCGAGAGAAGACGAGATTACACGGCCGCCTCCGGCCCCCTCCCGCGCGGGTAATATTCATTTAAATATTTACTCAGAGCAAACATTGTCTAATGAATTTTCCGGTGAAGTTAAATGAACTCATTAAGGCACATTTAGGAGATCAGAAACGTGTAATCAAGGCTGGGAGCAGCCTCTCGACTTCCGCGTCCCGCTGGCTCGACCCCAGAGGCCTCGCGCCCTCTGCAGCCACGGGCCGGCGCTGGGGGCGCGGGGGTGACCAAGGGGCCAGGAGGGGCTGTGGGACCCTCTGCCGGGAGGCCTTGCCCTCCCTCCCTCCCTCCCTCCCTCCCTCCCTCCGGCTCTGGCCACACGGGGTCCCTTCCCGGGGCCCGGAGCACTGAGCAGCTCTGGACGCTCCCATGGCCGTGCCCTGCGGGCCGCCCCACTGGGCCTCGGGAACCAGCTGACCCGGGATGGGGCGGGTGGGGGGGCCCACCTGGGCAGCCGGGTGGACGCCCTGCAGCCGCGGCAGACAAAGTGTGCAGGCGTGTCGAGGCTGTGCCGGCCTTCCTGCAGCGCGGAGAGCGTGCTGACCGGCGGGGAGGCCGCGGCGGGGAGACGCCTGCCTCGAGGAGCCGGCTTGGGCGCAGGGCTGTCGCCGTGGCTTAGTCCGGAGCAGCCGAGACCCCTCGGGAAGGGCCGGGCAGCGGCGACGGACACGCGGTCACTTCCCCTCCCGTGGGCCGGAGGAGGCCGTGGCAGGAGCCCCCGGGCGGCAGCTCAGGCCCCGCACCGCGGGTGCTTCCCCAGGGACGGGCCCCCCTTGGCGTCTCTAGGCAGGCCAGCGAGTCTCGGAGAGCTTCCGGCGTGGACACTGTCCCGGGCCCGGGCCCAGCGCGCGGCGGCCCTGCCCCAGCACTCGCCCTGCGGAGTTGGAGGCGTAAGTAGGGGTTCGTTTGCTTATTTTTGATATCTCTTGATGATCCATTACCGAGGCAATAAATCCACTTCCCCATCCGACAGAAAATAAATATAGGGACTTATTATAATTTGTCAAACCTTCTACCCCAGTTAGAAATAACAAGGCAACACATTCTGCATTTTCTAAGACATTAACCACGGCTTTTGTTATGAATTATTCATGGCTCACCCGCAGATTGGCACAGAGAGAGGGTGGGGGGACAGAGACAGAGAGACAGAGAGAGAGAGGGGGGAGAGAGACAGAGAGACAGAGAGAGAGGGAAGAGAGAGAGAGAGGAGAGAGAGAGGGAGGGAGGGAGAGAGAGAGGAGAGAGAGAGAGAGAAGGAGAGGGACAGAGGGGGGAGAGAGACAGAGAGAAAGAGAGGGGGGGAGAGAGAGAGGGAGGGAGGGAGAGAGAGAGGGGGAGGGAGACAGACAGACGGAGGCAGAGATACAGAGAGAGACATAGATACACACAGAGAGACGAGAGAGACGGAGAGAGGGGAGAGGCGGGGAGGGGAGGGGAGAGGCGGGGAGGGGAGGGCTGGCGGGACCCGGGTTTCCTTCTCAGGCATAAGGAACGTCCCGCTGTGTCGGGAGTTTGCGCGGCTCCGTGAGGGAGACAGAGGGACGATTAACTTTATTTTTAGGTTGTGTTAATTGCGTGGGGCAGGACAGCCGGAGGAGCCACCAGCCCAGCAGAAGCCGGTTTAACTCGCTCTTGTGTGCTCCCCGCGCCCAGGCCGGCGTCAGGAGGTGCCGGAGGCCGGGGGCACCCGGCACAGCCCGTCTCGGCAGCCCCTCACGGCGCGGGGGCCAGGCCCGGCCGTCCACATCCCTCTGTGCTGCCCGCTCTGGGGCCCTGGTGACCGCTGGGCTCTGGCGGGCAGGGCGGGACAGGCCCTCCGCCCGGCGGGTGGCTCTCGTCGGGGCAGGGACCCCGTCTCCACACGGGGGGACCCCAAGGGCAGTGGACGTCCAGCTGGCCCCCAGGTGGAAGGTTCTCCCAGAGGGGAGGGCCGGGGTGAGCAGGGGGCTGTGGCAGGCCTGAGTCCTGGGGGTCCCGCGGAGCCGTGAGGGTCAGGTGTGGTCCTCGCCACTTGCCCTGGGTCCGTCCCGACCCTCGTCGGGACCCTGCTTTTGGGGGTGCTAGGAAGCAAGGGCAGCTGAGGCGTAAGTCCAGAAAGCAGATGCCCGGGAGTGAATAATATTTGAGGCCAATTAAATCCCATGTTACCAAAGCATATTCACAACTGTCTTTCTTTGTCCATACAAAAAGGACATTGCTCTAAAGTAAACTATTCAAAAGGCATAAGAGAGGAGAAAGGCAATATTAACTTACAATACAAGTTCACTGTCCTAGCAAGGTCTGACCTTACAGATTAACAGAGTTTGATGAGAGGAAGAGCAGATAAACTGGGAGAAGTGGTTACAGATAAACAAAGGAGTGGGAGTGACTCGGGAGCACTTTGATGGGCGTGACTGATATACCTAAGCTCCTAGTGGCAAGGGGAGCAGGACATACCAATGTAGTCTAGAACTGTTTAGAGATTATTGCTAGATAAGCCCAAACTCTGTGGCAAGGGAGAAAGGACAAACCAGTGATATCCTACAGTGAGCAGGCCGAGTGACCCCCAGAGTGAAGGTCTGACCCCCGCATCCCTGGCTGTTTCTTGCTAGATCCATTCTCATGCCCGGAGACCAGGCTGGTGCCCACGTGCTGCACAGGGCCCTGGGCACGGCCGTCGTCCTCCCTGGCTGGCCCTGGCTGGCCTTGCCGCACGGCCCCACACTGGACAGAGGGCGGACGGGCTGCTCGGGGTGTGGCCCTCACGGGCTCCTTGGGGTTTTGGGTTCGAGGACGTGGGGCCGTGATACTCTCCGGGGTGCCAGGTGGGGCGGGCACCCACTGACCTCGAGGGGCTCAGACGTGGCCTCCGGCGGGGTGTGAGCCCTGGGCAGGGCCTGGCCGGGCCACGCCCTGCAGGGGCTTTTGTTTGGGTCTGGCTCAAATTTGGGGGATGTGTGAACCCCAACCCGCTCTCCGGGGTGTGAGCCCACCTGGGATCTTCCTCAGAAAAATGATTTTATTAGGTTGTTTTTTTTTTTTTGACGGCAAGTTAAAAAAGAATCAATCTACATAGTTAACTAACGTGCCCGGGACTTGCTTCCCTAAATGATAATTTACTGAACATTGCATGGAAATATTGAAAATCATTATTTTCACTGGTAATTTGAATCTGAATTCTTTTCTATCTATATGCAAATGCTCGATTCCTGGACTTTTACCATCTTTTTTTACTATGTTATAATATTGTCTGTTTCATAAAGTTGGAGTAGCGCGCGTCTGTCGCGAGGGAGACGTCGCGAGCTAGGAGCGGGCTGTGCGTGCTCCCGGGAGCCCGGGGCTGGGCCTGCGCCCACGTACTGCGCACGGCGCCAAGGGCGTTTCTGTGGACATCACGGCTTGACTGGCTTTAAAAGTCGACTGACGCTGGCTCAGCCCGACTCTCGGGTGGAAGCCAAGACTCCTCCCCACAACTTCCTCTCCTCCAAGGACTGGTGACTCGGTTTTCCCCCTCTTGGGCTGGGGGAGCACCAGCTCTGTGCTGGGGAGCACTCCCGGTGTGCTTGGGGAATACACGGGCGGGCGACCGGGGACCCAACGGGTCGGGCCTGGACTTGCCTTTGCTCTTTGCTGCTCATCTCCCGGGTTTCCTCTGATTGTGATGTTTTAACTATAATTTAAGTCCTCTCTGGGAGGGTCTAATTAAAATCGGTCCTAATTATGGGTTTTTATTTGACGACTGTTTAATGAGAAATTATAAAACAATTTGGTGCATGCGGGGAGTGCTGAAAGCCGACGTTAGCAGCGACTGGGGAGGAACTTCCTCAGTTTGGAGGATCTGGGCGCAGGGCACCCCGAGAGAGCACCGGGCTCGGGGTGGGGGGAGGCGGCGAGCCCCCGGGCCGGACTCGGGCCGCGGCCTGGCCTTGGTATTGGTGCCACCCCACTCGGCGTGCTCCCCTCTCCCCGGCCTCATTAACCTGATTCCTCCCTACGAGATTATCAATAAGAGGCGGGTCCTACCAGCCATGAACAATATCTCGGCTCGGGTCTTAATGACTCGTCTGAAAACCTGCGTCTGCTTCCGCCCGCATTCATCCCGGGCCTCGTTTTAATTTAGTTTCATCAACACAGGAAAATTGCCTCCTTGCAAAAGTGAAAGGAAATAATAAACACGGGCTTCATTTGCGTGTGCGTGTGCGTGTGCGTGTGCGTGTGTGTGTGTGTGTGCATGTGCTTGTGCGTGTGTGTGTGTGTGTGGTGGGGGGAGGGAGAGAGGGGGGTGGGAGAGATGGAGAGAAAGGGAGAGATGGAGAGGGAGGGAGGGGGAGGGAGGGAGAGAGGGAGGACAGGAGGGAGGGAGAGAAAGAGGGAGGGGAGAGGGAGGGAGAGAGGGAGGGAGAGGGGGAGAGGAGAGAGAGAGAGGGAGGGCAGGAGGGAGGGAGAGAGGGAGGAAGAGAGGGAGGGAGACAGAGGGAGGGAGGGGAGAGAGGGGGAGACAGGGAGGGAGAGGGAGGGCAGGAGGGAGGGAGAGAAAGAAGGAGGGAAGAGGGAGAGAGGGGGAGGGAGGGAGAGAGAGGGGAAGAGGGAGGGCAGGAGGGAGGGCAGGAGGGAGGGAGAGAAAGAGGGAGGGGAGAGGGAGGGAGAGAGGGAGGGAGAGGGGGAGAGGAGAGAGAGAGAGGGAGGGCAGGAGGGAGAGGAGAGAGGGAGGAAGAGAGGGAGGGAGACAGAGGGAGGGAGGGGAGAGAGGGGGAGACAGGGAGGGAGAGGGAGGGCAGGAGGGAGGGAGAGAAAGAAGGAGGGAAGAGGGAGAGAGGGGGAGGAGGGGAGAGAGAGGGGAAGAGGGAGGGGCAGGAGGGAGGGCAGGAGGGAGGGAGAGAAAGAGGGAGGGGAGAGGGAGGGAGAGAGGGAGGGAGAGGGGGAGAGAGGAGAGAGAGGGAGAGAGAGGGAGGGAGTGGAGACAGGGGGAGACAGGGAGGGAGAGGGGGGCAGGAGGGAGGGAGGGGACAGTGCCTGACCCGTGACGGAGGTAGTGGTGGTGCGTGTCCACGGCAGAGGCTGACGGAGGCCGGCCATGGCGTGGGTCTGTGTTCCGTGTCCCCAGCACGGCCGTGAGGAGCGTGTTCCGGCCAAGCTCCCCACTGCGGCCCAGGGTTCGGGCGGGAGCTGGGCGGGTCTCTGGAGGCGCCGACACGGGCCCCGGGATTTCACCCGACGGTGACCTCGGCGTTAGCCGCATTTCCGCGAGTCTTTCTCTTTTCTCTCTCTTTCTGGGCCACACACCCCGTGGTGCTCGGGCCGCTCCTGGCTCTGCACCGGGGTCACTCCTGCTGGACTCAGGTTTCAGTGAGGCTCGGGGGTGACCCGGGTCGGCCCGCGTGCAAGGCAAGAGCCCTCCCTGCTGTGTCTCCGGCCCGAGTCCTGTTTATATGGTTGAGGGGGAGGGGGAGACACCCCCAGTGCCCAGGCTTCCCGCTGGCTTTGCACCCAGGGCTCACCCCCTCGCAGGCACGGGGGGACCACATGGGGTACCAGGCAGGTGCCCTGCCCACTGGGCCATCTCTCCGGCCCTCGGCGTCATTTCTGCCTGGGAGTCTTGCTATCTTGGCACACGCAAAGCTTTTTTCCCCAACTCAACCTTCTGTCATCGTTAGAACAAAAACATACGTCAGGAAATGAAGGAACTAGAAAGATCCGGAAAGGAAAAGACGGGTGGGTTTCCAGTGCAGCTGGACGCCCGGACACACGGCCCGGCTCAGCCCGGGCGAACAAAGCCAGACGCCCCTCACCCCAAAGCTGCTGCTTCCACGAGGGCAGAGCCCACGGCGGGCAGGAGGGTCTGCTGTCCACCCCCAGCCCCGCCACACACACACACACACACACACACACACACACACACACACACAAACACCAGACACACACACACACGCACACGAACACCAGACACACACACGCGCACACACACACACATGCACAAACACGAACACCAGACACACACACGCGCACACACACACACGCACACACACGAACACCAGACACACACACGCGCGCGCACACACACACACACAGCACAACCGAACACCAGACACACACGCGCACACACACACGAACACACACGCACACACACACGAACACCAGACACACACGCACACACACGCACACACACATGCACACATGAACACCAGACGCACATACAAACACCACACACTCACACCACACAGCACACATTCACACACATACACAAATACCACACACACTCACACACATATAAACACCACACACATCACACACACAAACACATATGTACACACACCAGACACACACACAACCCCCCCCCACACACACACACACACACAGGGCCGAGGGGTCAGCTCTGAGAAGTAGGTGCGGAGGGCGAGGTGGGGCCGGCGTTCCTGGGTGGCCCCGGGCACAGGGGCCGGGGCACCTCCCGCCTGCCAAGGGCCGGGGGTGAGGGGATCCCCCCATGCCCTGTTCCCGCCGCGCAGCTGGTGGCGGGTGGCGTCTCGGCCTCGGACACGGACGGACGGGCTGGGCGGCAAGGACGGGCCGCGCTGCCCCCTCTGCGACGTCCTGGCAGCTCTGTGGCGGGCAGTGCTCCCTGAGCACTTCTCCGCCCAGACCCCTGCCCGGTGCTTCCCCTGAGTCACGCCCCCCCAGGAGCCCGGGAGCCCGCCCCGGGACGAGGCTGCGGCCGGGGGACATGGATTCATCCTGGCACGTGCAGACGGGGGTGCTGTGTGAGAAAACTGCGGGGGCACGGCCCCGCCTTGCTGACACCGCCTCCGGGCTGTCACCCTGCTTTTCCATGCAGGGACGCTCGCCGTGGTGGCCGCACGCCCTCGTTCTCCCCCGCCCGCGGTCACAGGCGCCTCTGGTGGCCGCGGGGAAGGCCAGGCGGCTCGGGACGCTCTGTGCCCTCCGATGGGCGGGCGGGGGACCCGCCACTGCGCAGAGCTGGGCCGGCTCGACTCTGCCGGGCTCCTGCTGGGCGAGGGGTCGGGGCCTGCTCGAGGGGGCCGCAGGGCCTCAGGCTGGCACGGCCGTCTCTCCCCCGGGGGCGCGGCCCGTCCTGCTCCACCTGGGCGGCCCACGGTGGTTGATCGAAGGAAATCTCAGGGGCAAAAGTCAGTGCTGTTGGGGGCTGGCCCGGCGTGAGGGGAAGCCGAGGCTCGCGGGGGGGTGGGGCAGAGAGAAGCTCTCGGGCCCCCGGAGGGCAGCGCGGCGCCCCGACGGTGCAGGCCCAGCCCAGGCCCAGGCCAGGCCGGCACGCACGGGGGCGACGCCCCGCGCCCCGGGAGACCTGGCCGCAGCAGCCCGCCCCCAGCCTCAGCCCAGCCCCCTGGCCCCGCTGTGGCCCCGCTCGGCTCCCGGAGCACTGCATGCGGCCCCTCTCTCCGCAGGCGGCGTCAGGGTCACCCTCCCCGGCCCGACACGTCTCTGCGTCCTTCCTACTCTTAACCTCAGCCGCCACGCGCCTCTCTCACGCCCCTGCGCTCCCGCCGGGCCTGTGCGGGATGAAGACGAGCGTCCCCCCCGCCCTCGCCTGTCTCCCCCGGGCTGTGCCCGCGTCTGCGGGGCCGCCCTGCTCCTTCCCTTGGGGTGACCACCACCGCTTCCCGGGGCCTGTCACTTCCCATCCCCCGCTGCTTCCTGTGCCACATTCCCGTGGGGACTGTGATGTATTTCACGGACAGGAACGTCTGTTCCCCGCAGACCCCTCTAACCTCACGTCCAGGGGACTCAGCATG